>NW_015642075.1:58466-136880 GCF_001515625.1 Sinocyclocheilus rhinocerous | reverse complement strand
ATTACTTTTCGTTAAAATCTTTATTAATGCCAAAAATGCTTACATTTATGTGTCTTTTTGTTCGCTCGCGCAGCCATGTTGCCGCTGTAGCCGGTTTATGCTGAGATAATTCATACCCCTTCCTTTGAAGTGTGGTCCCGAAAAATCTTCGTTTGAAGAGCTATCTGGCCCTTCCCCTTACCCCTACCCCTCCAACCAAAAGAGAATCGAGACACCCCTACCCCTTCACGTGAACGCGCGAAACAGAGGGGTAGGATTGGGATTGGGCCCAATTCTAGGTCTCTACAGATGGGAAACACAATGACAAGAAAAGGACTTAATGGACACAACCACACAAGAAAACATGGCTGAAAAAAAGAAGGTTGTGTCCAGTGCTTTATTTTCTATGGTTTACCACAAAATAAATAAATAATTAAAAATAAATAAATTAAAATACGAGGGACTTTTGCTCATTATCCGTATTACACTTATTTTCTTTTGACCTTTATCTCTAAATCTTTTTTATCATGAAATGTTATATATTTTATCTTTCTCTTTTCTTTAGTTTCTTTTTTTAATATTTTTCTCAAGTTGTAGTAGATTGTTTTCTCACAGTTTTCATTTTTTAACTGTTTTTGTTGTATGCAGCTAATAGCCTACAAATGAACAATTACTGTCATATCAGTAGGCTTAGGCTATCAGTGCACATTTTTACCTTAAAAAGCACAATTTAGCCTATGATAGCAATGTTTTCATATCTTTTTCTGATTTCATGTTATTGATATGTAAATTTCATATGACTACATATTTATTTACTTTTTTCCCAGTCACACAGATAGGAGCTGTACTTGCATGGCTAGAAATAGCTGGGGCATTATAAGTAAACAGGGAGTCATGGGAAATTCCTGAAGGAACCCAACCCATAGACCCTCCTCTAGGAATTTAGAATGCAGCAGGATCCTGACAGAACGTTGCCTAACAAGCAGGTCCCCTCAAGTTGTGGCTGAGCCCGGGGGCCTTTCTGTGTGGAGTTTGCATGTTTTCCCTATGTCTGTGTAGGTTTTCTCCATGTGCGCCATTTCCCCCTTCATTCAAAGACATGCAGCACAAGTGAATTGGAGACACTAAATTGTCTGGAGGTGTGAATGTGTTGTGTCTGTGTGTGAGCCCTGTGGCTGGCCAAAAATTTTTGATGGCTAGTCAGGCATTATTTCACAGTATCTCAACTTTTATCTCAAACAATTATCTCAAAATAAATGATATAGTGAAACAACATTCATTATAATAACTGATACAAATCTAATGTATGATCCTTGAATTCTCTGAGCTTATATACAGTAAGACATTTACAGGTACCATGTAAGAGTAGGAAAGTAAGAACTAAAGAGGATCTTGTGATTTATTTTTCTTAATTGCCTCAACTGAAATGTAATCCATCCATTATTACACACAAAACAAATAATTACTAAGTCATGACAATTTACTTGAAGGCTAAACTGAAATGGTCCTTAGCTGCCACTTTAGAGCATTAAAATGCAATCATTTTATGCTGTGCACTATATGTCCAGTATTTTATTAGTATTCAACAGTGACACATTTAGTTTTTAGATACTCATTCAGAGCTTCTTGTCCTGTTGGGGAGAAATACACCCAGTTAAAACAATATACAAAAAGTATTTATTATAAGATAAATGATTACTGAAATATAGTACAATGACTACTCAAAAAACCTGTTGGATATGTGTTTATTTAAATTCATTTATCATGCATCAAAATAATTATATCATTCACACAATCGTATTTTTGTCTTACCCAAATCTTTGCCAAAGCCAGACTGTTTGAAGCCACCAAAAGGAGCAGCCACATCGGTCTTGTTGTAAGTATTGATGAACACAGTGCCGGCCTGAAGTTTTTCACTCACATACAGAGCCTTACTGATGTCACGTGTAAACACACCTGATGCTAAACCATATTCTGTAGCATTAGCCCTCTGCAGCACTTTGTCAACATCTCTGATTGAGGAAAAGGCAGTTTACAATGTTGCTTTTGGTCATGTTGTTACAACTCTGACAAATTTGTACAACGTATACAGTTAAATCTATTATAAATAATTTAAAATTGAGTTTATATAGATTGACTGGTGTGAAACAATCAGCAGTTTAGAGGTAAAAGTAGCTTATTTCTACCAACCCATTACTGAATTTGGAGATGATCATGACTGGCCCAAAGGACTCCTCAACAGCAATATACATGTGATCCGGCACGTCAGTGAAAAGAGTTGGTTCAAAGAAGAAACCTATAGAGATACAAGATGTAAACAACATTGTACTTTGTCCCTCACTAAGACTTATGCATATGCTCACACACCTGGACGGTTCACTTGTTTCCCTCCACATACTAATTTTGCTCCTTCTTTGACCCCCTTTTCACAGTATTCCACCAGTTTGTCCAGATGAGCTTTGTGGTTCTGGGGGCCATGGTCTGTGGAACGGTCCAGTGGATCACCAATCTTCATCTTCTTTATTTCACTCACCTACATAGATGCAGTTATATATGCTATGAGCTTTGAATTAAGATACTGGAGTTGCAAATTAATTATAAAATCATGAATTATTAACTTATCTAGGCTATTACAGTATGCCTTTTACACTGGAGTTAAAATCAAATGGTCTTAGTTAAATTATTTTAAGAGGTTAGTATGACTATATTTTTAGTAGCTTCAAATTGCTTCCGAAAGCTTGAGCTGATTCAGCCACAGGTAATCAAAAGGAATACAGTATATGTAAAAATAGAGATGAAGTTATTAAACCATATATATTGTTCTTTACCATTCTCTCCACAAAAGTGTCATGGATAGATTCCTCAATGAAAAGTCTCCCTGCTGCAATGCAGTTCTCTCCCTTATTGAAGAACACAGAGCTCATACCCTGTAGACAAGAAGTGTGTGTGGAGGGTATAAAATATGTCTGCGATTATAACCAAACATTTACATTGCAAATAGAATTGTGTGACGGTACTGAGGTAAACAAACCATTCTGACAGCCTTGTCCAGATCACAGTCATTAAAAATGATGAGAGGAGACTTCCCTCCTAGCTCAAGAGAAACCTTCTTCACGTTGCTGACTGCACAGCTACAAGATACACAAGCTTTTTGATGTTCAAGCTTTTCAACAAAAGCTGAAATCTGAAAACTTTAATTTAAAGAGATACTCAAACCCCAGCATTGTTTAGATTTAAAACAGATGCTCATTCACCTTTTCATGATCTGTTTGCCAATCTCAGTGGAGCCGGTGAAGCCAAGTTTTCGAACATCAGGGTGGTCAGATAACCGCTGACCAACCAGAGACCCTGAAATTTACATATGTAACAAATATCCAATGAATCTACAAGCAGATAGCTTGAATTAATCAGATGTACTAAAAAATAAAGTGTGCAAAGAATTTACAATACTGATATTGAATTGTGTACAGAAAACAGTTAGAGTACATCAGTTCATTTTCATTGACAGGTTTGGGCTATACTAAACTCTATTGTGTATGTTTTGTTTTATATGCACCTGATCCTGGTAGTATGTTCACCACGCCTTTCGGAAACTTTGCCAATGCAGTTAATTCAGCAAACTTGAGAGCAGTCAAAGGTGTGACCTAGAATAGAATGCAGAAACAGAGTCCTTAAATTCTGTGTGTGTGTATATTGTTCGGGTTAAATATGCCATGCCCATGTGCATTTTTGTTTTAATATAAACTTCAGTTCTTTACCTGTGCAGGTTTGAGCACCACAGTGTTTCCAGCTGCTAGGCAGGCTGCAGTCTTCCATGCCAGCATCATCAGTGGATAATTCCACGGAATGACAATTCCACACACACTGAACATAAACAAACAAGAGCTAAATATTCTCAACACTCTGTCCAGATTAACTAAATGCATAGTAATTGAGGTGATTTTTTCATGGTGAGGCTGGACAAAAACATGGAGGATATTTTTTATGGGGAGAGTTGATTTTACCCAATTGGTTCTTTCTTGGTGAAGGTAAGGTTTCGATTAGGTCGAGCCTGGTTGATAGGAATAGTGCAGCCCTGTGGAGAATAATTTAATATATTTCAGACACACACAAGGATATGTAAATTTTTTTATATTACTAAAACTGTAGTTTCTAATACAATGCAGTCAAATTAGCTTTAAAGTAATCTTCTGGGTTCAGTTCAAGTTAAGCTCAATCAACAGCATTCAGTGCATATTAATTATCACAAAATTCAATTTGACTTTTGTTTTATTCCAAAAAAATTATTTCAAAAATGTTTAAATAAGGTGAATAAAGCTTGAAAAAAAAACACAGAATGTTTACTTTAATAACAGAATATCCTAAATATGACACTGTGGCATACATCACAAATGATGGCTGATAAATAAATATTCTGATAAATAACAAACCAACCTGAATCTTGTCACACCAGCCAGCGAAATATCTGAATGTTTGAATAGACATGCCGATGTGTGTTTTGAGGGCAAGAGTATAGACTGCTCCTGAGTCTATGGTCTCAATAGTGGCCAACTCTTCCTGATGCTGCTCCATCAGATCAGCCAGTCTGGAGAATAGACACATACACACAATTACAATTATGAAACTTTACTCATATGTTTATCACTGCAGAGACTGTGTTACAAATAATCATCGTCCATCACATATAGTTGTATATTTCCTTTCTGTAGTCATCCTTGTCGAATGTATTCATACTTAATGAGAGAACAGTTTGGTCAATCAAAAAGCTCATATTTTCATAACTTTTTTGCCAGTATGGTCTGAGCAAAGATAATCAGAGTCAAATTTGGTAAGTACGTTATTCAAACAATTACCAGTTCAATGCAGAAACATAAGAAAGAAAGAAACCTATGTGTAACTGCAGTGTTTAAATATAAAATGCATGTACTTGTAGAGTAGTTTGCCTCGGTCTCTGGGGTTCATCTTGCCCCACTCTCCCTCCTCAAATGCTTCTTTAGCTGCAGCCACTGCTTTTTCCACATCCGAGATCTGAGCTAAGGACACATCACAGATTGCCTACACAAACAAAAGTTGAAATGTGAATGTGAAAAAGAAGAAAATAAATAATGCAGAAAGACAGAGTGAAAAAGGAAACTGTGTCCCCTGTGTACCTGTCCATCAGTGGGGTTAATGGTCTTATAGGTCTTTCCCTCTTCAGCATCTACAAACTCTCCATTTATGAAAAGCTGGTGTGGGATTCGGATTGTCATGTTGTTCAGTTTCTTTTCTACCTACAACAGAAATGCAGATACATAATCATAAAATACAAAATTACAAATACATACACGCACACAAAAGAAAAAAAACTGTATAAAAGCCAATTTACCTAATCAACTTTGTTTTTTCATAAACAGTCAGTAATTCTAAGTTTGATACCTGCGATGTTTACCACTGTTTGAAGTCTAGATCTACAGTATCTCAAATTAAAAATCTGAATCTTTATAGAAATAATGTTAAAATTTCCACTTAAACATACAACAATTACTATCACAAGTACATCAAGTACATCATTCTTCGTTCCCAACTTTTTTGGAATGTACTGCAGGCATCAAACTTAAAATGAGTGTATACTTGGACTTCTAGAGTTCCTGATATCATTTGTAATATTCTGTAAAATGCTGAAATAGTGTCCGTTTCAGCATTGCATTTTTGTATATAAGTTATATATGTACTGTATATATATTTCAAGACAAAATATATATAATTATAAGCTACTACCCATTTAACAGATGCAATACTAACATAGTCTACGGTGAACTCTTCTTCCTCGTCCTCTCCTCTCAGCTTCCTCACACACATTTGAATGAACTCTTCAAAGCTTGTTGCCATGTAAACATCCTCATTCTGCAACTGCAACTGTGCTGCCCTCAACTTTACCTCTTCCACCAGTCTATAGTACAAAAATAAGACAAAATCTTAGCAAAATCAAGTATGTACATGTATGTACTGCATGATGAGAATTATATATTCACATATTACCTGACTACATCCATCGAAGCAGCACCAGATTTAAAGAAGTCAGTACTGTCTTCAACCTTCTCTACATTAGTCAAAATACTCTTCCACACCACCTGGACAAAAAAGCAATAAATACTCTAACCTTCTGCCTTCAACACACATTATCTTTCAGAATGTAGAAAAGTAGTATTTAATACTAACAGGTTTGTAGCATACAGACAAAGAATATCAATAACACAAAGAATATCATGGTGACTAGTAATGAAATGAGTGATATATTTTCACCCTCATCTGCTGAGCAAATTGTTTTTCATCCTCAGAGAGCTCCACAGTGGAACTGACAGCAGCTTTAAAATACTGGGATGCAGCAATCATCTTCCCATCCTCAAACTGCATATTCTTCACAAGTAACTATACACAAGTACAAACAAACTTTATGTACTTAAATACAGACACACGCTCATCTACAGACTTGCATTGCACATTTTATTGGGTAAATGTGTAAATGAAAACTCAAAAATGAAAATTCAATTTAAATTCATCCTCATGTTATTCTAAACCTGTATGATTTTTTTTATTTATTTTTTTTATTCTGTGACACACAAAAGATATTTTGAAAATGTCAAAGTGTCTAAACAAAGAATGTCAAATGTTTGGAACAACATGGGTGAGTGAGGGATGAATAATGACCTATTCTTTTAAAGACTTTAATCTTAGTAGGGCCCAAGTACAATTATGTTATTGTCCATTACCATATGGGCTAGAATTCTGCTGAATCCTTGAGTTGAGACAAAAGGAAATGTAGGGCTTAAATTTCTATACATTTTACACTTTTTCTAAGTAATACACAGGCTGTTTGTCCAGTTCACACAAAACTTGGTACTGATAATCTAGAGACCCTCATGACAAAAACATTTTGATTCAGTACATCATTTCTAAGATGTGATCTAATTGATTTTTCAGCTGTGGCTCATTTTGAAACACTGAAACAGTAAGACTTCTGTGTAGCATGTTTCCACTGAAAATGCTTCTGTTGCTAGGGGATCTCTTTGGATTTGAGACTTTAGTCTTTGCAACTTTACAGATCTTCTTTATGCACCAAGAGCTTGTAACACTCTAAAGAGAAAGGAAAAAATGAAATCGCATCATATGACCCCTTTAAGAAAAACCTAATTGTGCTATCTGTGACTGAAGAAGTTGACATTTGACTCAAAAGCAATTGCATCCGCAGCATCAACAGGATCTATTCTTTTGAATTTGTCTATTTTGGCCATGGTCTCTTCACGTGTGCTTGGACCGTGATGATTGCAGCTTGCACTTAAAAGGACAGTTCACCTAAAAATGAAAATTGTGTCGTCATTTACTCACCCTTGTGTCATTCCAAAAGGGAATCACTTTCTTTGTTCTATAGTTTTTTCTCCTCTTTTTTCAAGTTTTTCAGTTAACAACATTCTTCTTTTGTTATCAGTAGAAGAAATAAACACATACAGGTTTAAGACAACATGAGTGTGAGTAAATTATGACAGAATTTTTATTTTTGGGTGAACTAACCCTTTAAATTTGGGTGGCAAAGTCACAACCCCCCCCAACTACTCAGGCTAGCACAAATGAATCCTGCCTAAAATAGGTGGTACTATATTAACTATGTTTTGTGCCTATATCAAGTTTTATCTTTATCAAGTTTAGCAATTTTAATAGCATAAATTAAAAATATCTCTGCATGTCCTTACCCTCTTGCCATCATTCCCAAAAAGAACAAGGCCATTTTTGGTAACCAGACCTGGTCGACTTGCTCCAGGGATTTCCAGAGGTTGACCATTACTTGAAGAATGATCATTTTCCAACAGTGTTGATCCATAAAATGAAACATTCTACCAAAAGAATTAAAACAATACTGTTGCAACAAGAGAAGTTTTTGCACATAATTTAATGCATTTGACTAAGAGTCTCTGCATGTTTCCTGTACTGTTGTGTGTGTTAATTAAAACACTCACTTTGTCATCAATCTCTGCCCAGGCTCCAGGTACTCTGTCATTTCCTCTGATCCAGTTATGAATGGCTTCTGCTGGCTGGTTCCAGTCAATCTATTCAACCAACCATAGATAGTTATTGTTTAAATGTTGTGTACAACAATGAGGTTGAAGCTATACATCTATATATCGGCTGTTGTGCTTTGCTAGAGAACTCCACCTTTGAATTTTCTTTCTTCTGAATACACTCATATGTGGCTCCTTCCTCTGGTTGCTTTATTCTCAGAGCTGTACCTGCTGCAATCAACCTGACTGCCTCCACCTAAAACAAAAACACACACACAAGAATCCAAGGGTGCTCTCATTAAAACGGTGAATGGAATTCTGTTTTAAATTTCATGCATAGTATACTATAGTTTGCAATATGATGTAGCTGTAGAAGTTTCTGCATTGATCCACACCATGCCTTTGACTCCCTCTGGGAACAGGAAGCGTTTGTAGATGCTGTTTACATTGTCGTTTGGCTCCACATCACATTCTCTTTGTAAAAGAATTGGTCCTGTGTCCAGTCCATCATCTGCCCAGAATATAGTAAACCCACCCTTCTTATCACCATGAATCAGAGTCCTTAGAGGACACAAAATAGCAAAACATAAATTATGTTAAAACAACGCAATTTTACATAATTTACACATTTGAGAATTGTGTTATCATTTGCTCATCCTCATGCTGTTTCTGTCAGTGAATACAATATTGTGCCAAGCCCCAAAAAATAAAATATGATATTTTTTAAACACATATTTTTTCCACAGCAGTTCACTCTGCATCCTCCACTGTTTTTCATAGATGCGTTTTGGCCATAGAAAATTATTGTTGATTATTTTCTTTATTGAGATTATTGATTAATTGTTGCCTCCCCAGACCTACTTTTGGTTTACGGCTCAAATCAATACATCCTACACTGACACCAAATACTGGGGTCAAAGCAGTTGAATAATATTTCTAATTACCATACATATACACATGTGCTAATAAAACACAAAAAGAACACACATACACATACTCAGTAATAAAACACAAAAAGCGCACATACACACAGACATACCAGTTAATGGCAGAGGCACCTCTGTGTCTGGGCAGCAAGGAGGGATGATAAATGATGGACCCGTGTGTTGGGTGATCTATCACTTCCATAGGGATGAATTGAGAGCAGAAAGGAAGAACATTCAGTTCAGCACCAACTGCCTTATACTGATCCACCACTTCTGTGATGGCCTTTCCCTTCAGCCTCCAGCGGGGAAACTTGAACACTGGCACGCCATCCTTCTCTGCCTCAGTCGCTGTGGAAAGTTTAAAGATTTATTTCAATTTGTGTAACATTTGTGTTTTATTTTTCAGATTCATATTCAAAAAAGAGCAGTGGCGAAGCACACCTACAAATAACAGGCAATTTTATTTTTCAAAGACAGAGGTTGGCCAAAGTTCCATAGTGCAGCTAATTCATAATTCATTACATTTTGGGGAATCCCACAACAAGACAATTAACGACCTGAATTCATTTGTCTTGCCATTTACAACCTGAACTGATCTTGTCTTGTCATATTTTATATTTCAAGAGACTTGTTGACCTTAACACATAGTCTTGAGTTTTCTTCTGCATGTTTATAAATGTTGGTTGCATCACATTACTTATATTTAATGGATAGTACATGTATATTTTAAATGATTTACATTTTATATAAATATTCAAATTTTAATGAATTTAATGAATGTTTTTTTTTTTTTAATTATGAACAGTTCAGCAATTTAACAGAACAGTTGTATCACCATGATATTTTAATACAGTATATAAAAACATATTCACCGTAGAAGAACTCCATTTATGTATGAATTCCATTTTTTATGTATTTTTGAAAAAAGGACAGATTCAGACCAAGATGAATGTTTGGTGCAAGAGCAGAGCTGCTGTTGTTACATAAGAGTTACTGTTACTGTCAGAGAGTGAATTTGCCTTTCATTCAGCCCGCCTGCCATATTTTGGCACTGGTCTGAACAAATCACATGTAAAAATTGGACAAAATGTTCACTCCAAACATCTGTGCAAAAATCTAAATTCTGTTATCATTTACTGGCTCTTTCGTTTTCCCAGATATATGACTTCCTTTCTTCAGAAGAACACAAATTAAGATTTTTAGAAAAAGAATCCATCTCTGAGACCATATAATGTGTATCAGTCCCTCAAACTTGATGACGTTCCCAATGATCGTTTATAAATAATATTTAAATATGAGCACTTTTTTTACACAACAATTTTTTTTCACTTCAGAAGACTTAATTGGGGTCATATGGAATACCATTGTATCTGTTTGTGTGTTCGTTTAAACTTCAAAGGACTCCACACACTAAATGGACCCAAAGAGGTGGCTTATATTTAGAAAAATCTGTTTGTGTTTCACAGAAGAAAGAAAGTCATATAAACCTGGTATAGCATGGGTAAATATTGAGAGAATTATCTCTTTTGGAGTAACATCAATGATCCTAACAGAAACAAGAGACTTACCAAGTGGGTCCATTTTTCCATCTTTGTCAGGGATGGTGAATACACCAACAATCATGTGGCCATCCTTCTTCAGTTCTTTGTACACTTCCTGTCCAAAGAGACTCTGGCCAATCACAGCAATCTTCATCTGAAATGAAAGGAACATATACAGGTTAAAAAAACTATTATTGACTACATACACAACTACTACTATTACTATACATGCTAGCATATTAGTTCTAAAATTAAGTATAAAATAGTTTGATGACATCTTTTACAAGCACTGTAAATATATGCACTTCCTATAACAATTAAAATAAAAACCTCTCTTTACTCTCTTTCTGCATTTCACTTCTCTAGCTTGTTTACCTCTCCGTCTTAAAAAGTAAATTTTGGAATTTTGTACTGCAGATATTGTTCTTATGATAAATTGCTTGTCAAGTTGCTTTGGAATTAATTCACAAGCCTATGCTTGTTATGCAAGACCATGTTTAAGGGAAATTCAGGTAGTCTGGCCTACCACTGGAGAAGAACCCTCCAAAACGGTTGCTTAGTGAATCAGTGTTTGTACTGGTAAGCATGTGCAAAGTGTGAATAGGGAATTCACTTAGCAACCTCTATCATGATTGTGCCCTTGAGCAGGACACTTAACTTTAACAGGGCTCAATAATAAAGATGGACTGGAAAATGAGGCCAATGTGAGCATTTCAAGCCAGAATTGTCAACTACCCTTTTTGGATGTTCTTACAACTCAATTATCTTATATTGATTGATTATGTACATCTGTTTTTATCAAAAAATGCAATTTTTACAGCATAGATGTTTAGGGAGTTACTAGCCTTCACAAAATTAAATTAGCTCTAAAATTTTTAATACAGGTATTACAGGAAAGTCTGTAACTCCCAATATTATATCCTATTTTTTTTTTTATAAAATCTGACCCACAAGTGTAAGGAGTAATACTGAGGAGACATTTAAAATTCTTCAAAAAATAGTCTGTGTGGCTCTTAACAGTGTTTGGCATCAGCGTCTATGTCTCTGTAATAGAAAAGCTGTACATTTATTTAGCTTCTTCAAAAGCAGCCATGTTACCACCTTACTACAGAGAAATGTCATGTACCCTTCAGGTGGCTGAACTATTTTATTGACAACGTTGTAGGGCAGTGCTGACAACAAGCTTCTATGAGTGTAAATGTCTCTATGTGTGCACGTATCATAAGTGTTTGGCATAATTTTGCTTAATTCGCTATATGCAATTTAGGAGCTCATGCAACATGTCATACATTAGGAGTCCATACAAATCAAAGTGAAACAGATGTGTCAAGCTCCAAGAAAGATAAATGAACTATAATTGTAGTCTATAATTGTATAACTATAATTGTAGCCATTGCTTATGTATTTATTTTATTGATTAGTCACAAAAATGTTCCCTTCTGCTCTGCCCATTCCAAATATCATATGCCTATATGGAGGGAAAAAGGGGAATTGGAACTATGTTAAAACTACATTTACCCTGCCCTGAAACAATTTTTTCAGGCACTGTTCTAAACTTTACAGACGTTGGTACACATTAAAGAAAACTTTTTATCCATTTGCAATGCAATGTGATGCTATAATTTAAGAATTACCTCAAAGCTACACAACTGCAGTCAATAAAGTTGAAATGTCACCAAAACAATTTACATTTATTCATTTAGGAAAGGAAAGGACATGACATGTGGCCAAGTATGTAGTGAGCAGTGATTAGTGAACAAACACACACACACTGTGTGAACACACACACCCAGAGAGTGGGCAGCCATTTTTGCTGCGGTGTCCGGGGGTTCGGTGCCTTGCTTGAGGCTCTCACCTCAGTTGTAGTACTGAAGGTGGAAGAGAGCACTGTACATTCACTCCCCCCAACTGCAATTATTGCCGGTACCGAGACTCAAACCTAACCATTAGGCCACGACTGGCCCACGTTATTTAGCAGACACTTTCATGTCATTTGTTAATAAACTTTAGATGTTGTTCATTCAGATAGACATGCAAGTTAATCTTGTTCAACAAGTGCAATGAAATAAGTGCAGCTCTAATGTACAGGCATGCACTTACATATAATAATCCCCAATTCATTCCCCATTTATTTTCCCAAAGACAAAAGAAGAAAAAGAAAGAAAGAAAGAATTGGATTTATGTTGTTTTTATGATTTAATCATGTACATTGTTTCCACCTGAATAAATTAGCACAAACATAATTAGTTCACATAATGCTAAAATGTTAAAAATATGCACAGTTCCTGTTATGTAACAACAAAAACTAAATAAAAATAAAGTTAGCCAGTATGTTCTGCACATCAACACTGTGAAGCAGAAATACCATTTAAACAAAATTGTTTCTTTTAACTTCTTCTTTACTTTTAGCCAAACTGAACAAAACAGATTTAAACCAGAAACCATGAAACATATATTTAATCTGCTTTTTTGTGCTTAAACCATATTTCTTCTAAAAAGATTTATAGTAGACATGCAAATTTTGTTCATCAGCATTGCAGTTTGTTATACAATTAAAGGTCGAGAATTTGTTTCCAAAGTCCCACACACCGCAGATAGCACAGCCAGGAAAAGATCTTATTGATTCTGTGTGGCTTTTTCCTGCCTACAAAGATTATGGGGTAAACAAATAGCATTTGTTTGTGAATGACAACCTGCTGACCGAAACAGTAACTAGAAGAAGGGGTCATTCAGTTCAGTATATGAATCAATCTTGTGCATCAAGGAATGAAAGAGAAGGCAGAAGAACTTATTAATGTGTAAAAACACTAATGATGACCATACACTATTTAAACGATATAAGAATGTTATTGAAACCCATAATCAATTTCATTAAGACTATTACTGTTGTCTTTTTCTATAAAGACCAGTTGTCAGAAATAGGGGAATACATCTGTTATAATTCTTATGCTTTTGTAAACAGCCTGTGCCATAAACAATTGTGTTTTTGAATAAATATGTTGAGTTGAATTAATGATTAATTCAATGGTGTAAAAGACATTTACTGGTCGCCACTTATGTAATTGTGTAATGAAGTAACCTTGAAAAAGGGTCAATGAACATAAGGGTAAGAAGCAACTTTTATTATACAGTCCATGTTGTTCGTGATTTTATTGCTGATTTTAAATATGTTATTAAAATGTGATTTTGGCAAGTGATTATGGTGAATCAGTTTGAGAATCAGTCTCCATTCAATTAGACAGGGGATCTATTTCCATGACTGAAAACAGCTGCATTCCCAAGATGGCTGCCGATCACTTGCCTTTTGAGAAAACGGTTATATTGGGATTCAAGTGCATAATACCATAAGCTGACTTGTACACATAGTTTATTGTATCGTTATTATTTTCATTTGAGTAGGTTTTTACAAACAGTTCATGGCCTACAAGGGCAATTTCATCCCCCTGCACAATTGAGTCCAAACTTGTGATCCCATTGACTGAAAGGGCATTTATTGGAAAACCAATAGTGTCTGACTGGAAAACCTACACATTCGATTTGTTATCTTAACTATGACTTTAACTGTCTTTTTAATTTATGTTACTTATAATGGTATATAAATTGGTTATAATGGCTCTTTACCTGCTCAGCATGCTAGATTAGCCTATGTTAGCACGCTAGCTGTATAGCTTATTAAATCTATCATGTTTGATCATCTTTAATAATTTGTTAATAACATGCCAATAACAAAATAGGAAACAATTAACATATGTATTTAATATGTTGTATTACTATATTGAATTTAAAGGGGTCATATGATGCGAATTCAATTTTTCCTTTCTCTTTGAAAAGACAGCAAGTTCCCCTCAGACATGGATTCATAAACTACCCCTAAATAAATCGCGATTTGTTTAGCATCTCGATTTGAATCGTCACATATTTGAATCGATTTTCAACCGGCTCGTGGTTAATCGTTACATCCCTACTCGTTTATAATGGGTTTTCATGTTTTTGAGTCATCACTCCGGCCTGACAGGGCATCACAGTATGGTAGGGGAGTAACATTTCCGTCACACGCTTGAGGTATTCGGCCAATCACAACGCACTAGATAGCTGGCCAATCACAGCACACCTCGCTTTTCAGACCAATGAGCTTTGTAAAAATCGACGCGTTTCAGAAAGGCGGGGCATAGAGGAGAAACAATAATGTACAGTATGTGGAAAATAATGTGTTTTTTGGACCTTAAACCGCATAAACACATTTCATTACACCAAATACACAAAATAATGTTCTTTTTAGCAACATCATATGACCCCGTTAAAATAAAATATATTTAATAAGATCACCTTTAGTATGATACAGCAGGCTACAGTAGTGCTAAGGCACTGTAAAATAACTAATACAAGCTACGGTTACAAACAGGGTCCCATTTGTGCAGGGGCCCCATACACTTTTGAAGTGTATCACCGCATCACTGCGACATCGAGAACCGCATGTTTGGAAATCTGAATTGCAAAAAAAGTGTTTGCAGAAGTAGACATGGCCTAGTTCTAGGACTCTCGTACTTCGACTGATTTTGAGGCGGAATGTCGGACACGTCTGACACGTTCTCTGATTGAGTTGTTAACAGTGTTTGGAACAAACACGAACTGCCCTAAACGACTCAGTTCGATTTGGCGAACCGGTTCAACTGGTTTACTGAAAAGAACCGGTTCAAAAGAACGATTCGATTCGTTCACGAACCAGATATCACATTCCAAGCCGGGCAACAGAAAAGTTTTTTAAAATGAGTCTGTAAAAATAAATGAATATCAAAAAGTAGTGAAACCCACCAAAGAAAAGGCTCATCATTGAAGGATAGTTGCTCAATCGAGTGCACTGCAGGGTCACACAAAGTTCGATCAATGAGATACGCCCACAACAATCTAAATATTTAACCTGACATTTACTGCAAATAACATGGAACGATTTAATCTAGCATGTCACAGAGTTTAGGCTACTATAATGAAAAGAAGCCAACACATTAGTCAAATCTGACATTAACTTTACATGAACTAGGCGACATTCTTTTATGCACGTTTGCTTATTTAAAACAAAAAACGTTTTCGCTAACACAAGACTAATTTACGAATGTACGACACGAAACAAGCATGTGCCCTTTGTCAAAAGGAATCAGCCGTTGCGCACACAGGCTATGTGACTATTTGCTTGCATTTTTAAGCAATCTACATGTAGCCTATGTTGATATTACACGTATCATACCTTTGCACGTCCAGATTGGAGCTGTTCCTCTGCAGGAAAGAAGGATTCAGCAGACACTGTTGCTATTTATTTCAGCACAACTGTATTGCAGACCAGCGATCAGACTACCAATAGCGTTATTACAAACGCAAGGGGGTGGAACCGAAAGTTTCCGTTTCCACAGTTTTAGAAGCATATGCTGGAATCATAGTGTAAAAACGTGACAAATGTGTAGGGCTGTATAATGTGACGCGTTGTTGCTACCACTGAGTTTTTATAAGAGTAAGCCAGACGATTATAATCAATATAATACTACGAATTTAAGGTCCAAAATAAACTTAAACTTGTATTGTTTAAAGTTTATTGACCTTTTTTTTTTATTTTTTAAACGTATTCGTGCCTATTGACTTGAAATTGTGTTAACGTAGGCCTACAGAACAACAAGAACAACAGAAAATAAGACATATATCATAAAAAATCATATAAATAGACAAAACCAAAAGCCCAAACGTGACAAATGTGAAAAAAGCCCAAACATGAAAAAAGGCGAAACATTTGGGAATAAAAAATGGCCAATATAAGAAAATTGGGGCGTCGTCTGCGAATTGGGACATTTTTTTTATTCTTTATCTTGAATTCTAATACTTTTAATCACATTATTCTAATTGAAATTTAAAATCTGATTAACTAGGAAAAGAAAGAGGGCAGCCCAATATACCTCTGTGAATAGGACATTTTTTGTTGTCCCAGATATAAGTTTAACAAAACAAGTTCCGCTTACATAAAGTGTTTTCACTGCATTGATAATTGATCAAATCAAAGAAACATAATACAGTAAAAAATGAGATTATGGCTAACAGTATTGAAGGCTTTTTGAAAGTCTAAGAATGTAGGATCCAAAACCAAATCATAATCAGTCAAACCAAGAGCTAACTTACATATGGAGTATGTGGCAACCATTCACAAACCCTGACTGGCACTCATCAATCAAACCATCAAAGGCCAGATTTAGGTAATTTTACCAGGACAGATGACAACATTTTATAGTTGTTATTTAACTATGTGATTGGCTTGCAAGTTATCGATCAAAAGAGTATCTAGTCTATTGACCTGGCTGTGTTTGTCTGGGCAGTAATTCAGACATGCCAATCAAACAAGCCTTGGGTAAGGGAAATGTTGATTCTGTTGTATTTTAGTCAAATATTTCATAATATGTGATACCGTGATTTCCTAGAAGTTAGTTGAAATTTTTTTGCATTCAGTATTTCTGAATATAAAATGGAGATGTTAACAATTGAGTGAATTTGAGTGCCCAAACAATCTCCTAGAATCACAGCTGCAGTCTGATATTAGTAGAATCTTGCATCTGAAAGTCTCCAAAATTGTGGACAGGTGATACATAAGCATGACTTTCCTGTTATAAAAAGAGCTTACAGTTTGCCAAACATTACCAGACATTTCACTGGGACTAGGTTCTTTGGTCGGAATATACAAAATTAAATCAACACCTGGCTGCCTCTGTCATGAAGTTTAAAGCATGTAGCGGTTGAATCTTCCAGCAGGACAATGATCCAAAGTAAACATCAAAATCAACACAAAACTGGTTCACTGACCACAGAATCAAGGCTTTGCCTTGGCCATTCCAGTCCCTCAGTCTTTCAAAGAAAAATAGTCTCCTCCTGACCTAGACTCCATAGAAAACCAGTAGGGTGAGCTGAAGAGGAAAGTACACAAACTTGGACCACAGAATATGAAGCATCTGAAAAGTTCTGCATGTGAAAATGGGCTCAGATCAATAGGAGAAGAACTGTAATTTTAACAAAGCAAGGCAAAAAAAATGAAAGGATGACAATAATCAAGGAAAATCTATGTTATGATCATAATTTATTGCAGTTGTTTTACTTTGAATTAAAGTTCAGATTTTTAAGAGTATATTTTGAATGAAAGACCCCACATGAAAAAATACTATAGTAATTTATAGTAAATACTAAAGTGTTTTTGAACCATACTATAGTAACGTGTATTATATTGTATATATTATAGTATTTACAACACTTTGTTAATGAATGCTACAGCATACTGTAATATTAACTATAGTGAACTGATAAACTGTAATAAATACTGTGGTATACTTTAGTTTTTACTACAGTAAACTGTAGGGTATTGTAGTAAAATATTCCCTATAGTTGTAGAAAATGTATTGCATTGAAACAGTATTGGATAAAGTAATTTGTTTGTAATTTGTATTACTATATTTGTTATATTACCACAGCAACTATAGAATTACCACAACAAATTAATTCAAGTACTTTACTATAGTATGGTTCAAAAACACTATAGTATTTACTATAAATTACTATAGTATTTTTTCATGTGGGAACAGAAAATGCGTTTTTCCACAGACTTTTTTGCTCATATTTACCTAGTGTGCCATAATTAGTGGAGGGCACTTCTCAGGGCTTTGTCGGATAAAAAAAAAAAAAGTGATTGGGCAAGAATAGCTAAATGTGGGACAAAACAAGGCACAGGTGGGACTAATCAATCAACTAATGAGTAACGGTGGATAACACCAATGCTGTGTTCAAAATCCCCAATATACCTGTATAATATTATGTTGTGATCACAATGGACAATTTAGAAAATGGATGGATAAATGTATCATTTGGCTGCAGGCGTCATCTTGAGGCAAGATGCGGGAATTTATTCGGCATGATGACCCTCACAGTGCATTTTGGGTATTCTATATCCATTGAGTGTACATCAGTTAGGTGCATTATGAGATTGAATGAGTGCACTTGATAAAGCCCACTATGGTTTCAGAAACAACTACAAATGTCTAGTGCCCTATTTAAGGGTATTGTCACGGCTGGATAGAGAGGCATACACAGGAAGAACGATTCAGAGCTTCTTTATTTACATAAACTGAAGGAGAACTTCAAACAGTAAGTTTAAACTGAAACATAACTTTAGCTCATCAAACTGAAGAGTAACGGTCCTTATCTTAATCCTTTTAGGGAGATCCAGCAAGACGGCGGGAGACACAGAGCCACAGAGATCAAGAGAGGTGAGTAGAGGCATGAGGAAAGGTATGCAACCTTGAGACCAGTCGATGAGGGACTGAGGTGAGTAGAATTATATAGTGCTCAGGTAAGTGGCATCAGGTGTTTGTAATTAATAGTCTGGTGATTGTGAACGGGTGTAGGTGGCTAGTGTGGCTGGTGAATCTGTGACAGTACCCCCTCCCCCACGGGCGTCTCCTGGTGCCCGTGACCGACGGCGAGGATGAGGACCCCCTAAGAGCGGGACGATCTGGGTGCGACTGATGGAAGTCGGAGAGGAGTGACGGATCCAGAGCATCATCTTTGTCCACCCATGATCTTTCCTCTGGACCGTACCCTCCCAATCCACAAGATACGGGAGCCGGCCGCACCGCCGTCGGGAGTCTAGGATTTCTTTGACTCTGTGGATGGTCTCGTTGGGGTCGACCTCGGTAGGAGGAGGTATCTCGTGCTCTGCAGAAGGAGGGAGAAGTGGATTAGTGTAAGGCTTTAATAAAGACACATGGAAGGTGGGTGAGATGCGGTAGGTGTCTGGGAGTTGGAGTTCGTATGTGACCTCATTGATTTGCCTCGTGATAGGGAAAGGGCCGACATAACGGGGACTCAGCTTCCTGCTGGGCAGCCGGAGACGAATATCCCGAGTGGAGAGCCAGACTCGGTCACCTGGTTGGTAAGCAGGCATTGGCGTAATCCTTGTGTCTCCGTACTGCCCGCTGGAGATGGACATGTGCTGATTCCCGTACCCTCTCGCTCTCACGGAACCAGTAGTCAACCGCGGGGACTTCCGAGGGCTCACCAGTCCAGGGGAAGAGTGACGGTTGAAATCCGAGCACGCACTGGAATGGTGTTAACCCTGTTGTTTCCTGTCGCAACGAGTTCTGAGCGTACTCGGCCCAGGGAAGATACTCGGAGATACCGCCCGATCTCCTGGATCTTGCGTTCGGTCTGGCCGTTGGTTTGGGGATGATAACCTGAGGAAAGGCTGACAGACACTCCCAGCAGACGGAAGAAACCACGCCAGACCCTAGATATGAACTGCGGCCCTCTATCCGAAACGATATCTTCAAGGAGACCAAAGTTTCGAAAGACATGCTGGAAGAGAGCTTCGGCTGCCTCCAAGACATTGGGTAATCCACGTAAGGTCATTAATTTGCAAGTCTTGGAGAATCTATTCACAACGTTGGAAGGTGGAAGATCTGTGGCAAAATCGATTCCGATATGGGACCAGGGTCGGCGTGGAACAGGTAGGGGAACCAGTTTTCCTTCAGGTAAATGGCGTGGAGTGGATGTGATGGCGACATCCCGAGCCATGCTGGGCCACCAATATCTGTTCCGGAGGAGCGAGAGGGTTCATTGGCTGCCTGGGTGACCCGATCCCGGAGAAGTGTGGATGGAGTCCAGAAGGGTGAGACGTAGAGTGGTAGGTACATACAGTCTCCCTTCCGGACCTCCTGGCGGAGCGGGTTCTGTGAAAGTGCCGGCACGAATTTGATAATTCACATCCCATGCAATAGGACATGTGAACACTGTGGGCGAGAATGGGTTCCGGGTTATCAGGAGATGGATCTGGTTGGTGAAGTCATGATAGAGCGTCTGCTTTGAGGTTTTTATGACCAGGGCGGTAGGTTACAGTGATTCTGAAGCGCGTGAAGAATAAGGCCCATTGGGCTTGTCGTGGATTGAGGCGTTTAGCTTCACGAAGGTATTGGAGGTTCTTGTGATCAGTTATTACTTTGAAGGGATGGTGAGCCCCTTCCAACCAGTGCCTCCACTCTTCCAGCGCGAGTTTGATGGCCAGTAACTCGTTGTAAGTTTGCTCCGCCAGGGACATCATTCTGGAGAAGTACGTGCATGGATGGAGCACGGGGGGTTCACCCTTCCATTGAGATAATACAGCACCCACTCCTAGAGTGGAAGCGTCCACTTCCACCACAAAACGATGGTTCGGATCAGGATGAGTCAGGGCAGGAGCGGTGCAGAAAGAGGATTTTAGCTGCAGAAATGCCTGTGGGGCTTCAGGCGTCCAGGAGAGGGTCTTTGGCCTACAACGGAGGAGAGAGGTAAGTGGAGCCGACTGTTGACTATAATGGGCTATGAAGCGCCGATAGAAGTTCGCAAATCCCAGGAATCTCTGCATCTCTTTGACTGTGGTGGGTTGTGGCCAATTCCTCACGGCTTTCACTTTGTTCTGGTCCATTTGCACTCCCTCTGGTGTTATAATGTAGCCCAGGAATTGAATGGTGGTTCGATGGAATTCGCATTTTTCCAGTTTGAGGTAGAGGTGGTGCTCGTGGAGATGTTGGCGTACCTGGGAGACATGTTGTTGATGCTCTTCGAGAGTGGGTGAGTAAATGAGAATGTTGTCGATGTAGATGATTAGAAATTGGTTGAGCATGTCACGGAAGATTTCGTTCATGAAGTTTTGGAAGATGGATGGTGAGTTTGAAAGGCCATACGGCATAACCAGGTACTCGTAGTGCCCGGATGGTGTTACAAAGGCGGTCTTCCATTCATCTCCCCTTCGAATGCGGATCAGATTGTAGGCACTGTGTAGATCGAGTTTCGCGAAGAGCCGGGCACCACGGAGTTCCTCTAACGAGGCTGGCACCAGAGGGAGTGGATAGGCAAATTTTATGGTTTGGGAGTTGAGTGCTCGATAGTCGATACAAGGGCGTAGGCCCTCATCCTTCTTCGCTACAAAGAAGAAACTGGATGCTGCAGGAAAAGTGGAAGGACGGATGAACCCCTGATGTAATGCCTCCTTGATGTACTCCTCCATTGCAGCGCGCTCCAGGATCGATAGAGGATAGACATGTCCCTTAGGGAATTTGGCCCCAGGCAGCAGGTCGATCGCGCAGTCCCATGGCCGATGAGGTGGAAGATGGGTTGCCGCGACCTTACTGAACACGTCCTGGAATGCCCTGTAAGCTGCTGGAATTTGGATTGAACTTTGAGAAGCTGGACTCTCAATAGTGGTCGAGCAGAGCGGTATGGAGGGATTAGCTCGGCCTGGAAGAGGGAGATCTGCTAAACATGTCCTGAAACAGGATTCACTCCACCTGAGTATTTCCCCGGAGTTCCAGTGGATGTCAGGATGATGTTTAGCCAGCCAGGGACGCCCCAGGATGCTATCCACTGTAGCCTCCTCCAGCACCAGGAATGAAATCCGTTCAGCATGAAAGTTTCCGATGCAGAGAGTGACTTCCGTGGTGCGATGGCGCACCAACCCCTTACTCAGCGGTTTTCCTTGGATATTTGATATGAGGTGGCATTGCGGTGTCGAGGGAGCTTGATTTGAGTGAGACTGATGGAGGAGATGAAGTTTCCTGAACCAAGACCTTGACTGGGAAAGAGTGGTTCATGTACATTAGCAGGGTATCAATGTGAGGCATACCAGAGACATCAGGATGGAGATGGACCGTACTCACCGCTGAGCGTGTGGGGCGAATAGGGCAGCAGGGCAGAAGGTGATCTTGGGACCCACAGTACAAACAGAGCCCTTGGGTGACTCAGCGAGCTTGTTCCATGGATAATAGATGATAACGGTTCATTTGCATCGGCTCGGGTGCTGGAGGAGCGCTACTTGGTGAGGCGGCAGCGGTTGAGGAATCCTCGGTGTGGCAAGCGGTTAGATGTTGGGAGATGTGCAGCACTTTTTGTAGAAAGCTCTCTAGACCCACTGTGTCTTCATAGATGGACATTTGTTGTCTGATTGAGGGGTTTAGACCACGTCGGAACGCTGATAGAAGGGCAGTTTCGTTCCATCCGCTGCTTGCCGCGAGGGTACGAAATCGAACTGTATAGTCATGGATGGACACATCCGCTTGCCGTAGCCGGAAGAGCTCATCGTGAACGGAGAACACCGAGGTAGATTTGCCAAACACCTCGCGGAAATGATCAACAAAGGCGTCCAGGGAGCGCACTAGGGGACTTTGCAAATTCCAGAGAGCTTCGGCCCATTGCAGCGCCCTTCCAGACAGAAGAGACATGATGAATGCAATCTTCGCTCGATCATTCACAAACTGATGGGGTTGTAATTCGAAGTATAGTGAACACTGGAGTAAAAAAACGCTGCAGGCGGCCACCTCACCGGAGTAGGTCGCGGGTTTGGCCATGGGAAATGCAGAGGCTGACGGCATGACGGGAGAAGGCTGAAGGGACTCGCGGAGTGCTTGGACCAGTTCGGTGAAGGGATCAGGTGTGAGTGGCCTCTGTGCCTCCATAGCAAGCTTCAATTCGTTAAATATACACTTCTGTTTTTGGGACTGGTCTTCTGTCACGGCTGGATAGAGAGGCATACACAGGAAGAACGATTCAGAGCTTCTTTATTTATACAAACTGAAGGAGAACTTCAAACGGTAAGTTTAAACTGAAACATAACTTTAGCTCATCAAACTGAAGAGTAACAGTCCTTATCTAAATTATTTTAGGGAGATCCAGCAAGACGGCGGGAGACACAGAGCCACGGAGATCCAGAGAGGTGAGTAGAGGCATGAGGAAAGGTATGCAACCTTGAGACCAGTCGATGAGGGACTGAGGTGAGTAGACTGATATAGTGCTCAGGTAAGTGGCATCAGGTGTTCGCAGTTAATAGTCTGGTGATTGTGAACGGGTGTAGGTGGCTGGTGAATCTGTGACAGGTATAGGGGGCAATTTCGGACACAGCCCAGGACTAAACATAGGGAATGAAACTGAACTTAAAGAACCAAAACTATACAGACATGACAATACTGCATATGCAATCCCATTTAAATTGGTGAGCAGATGATATAGTGACATGGTGCATGCTTCCAATTTAGATTATTTGAGTGTTCTTGCATAAGAAGTTATATAAGTTTATAAATGTATTATGTGTCTACTGCCAAAGAAGAAATCTTTTTAATAGGCTACCATCATAAACGTAATATATCTGCTGTTTTAGAGGAGTGTCTTCAAAAGCTGTGCAGTTATCTTCATTATGATCTAGGATTGATTTCAATACAGGGTCAATAAAGCAATCATGATTAACATTTAAAAAATACAAGATACAATTTAATATAGTTTTGTTAGCCACTGCCTAGCCACAATGTAAGCGTCTATTTGAAATACAGTATATTAATTCAGTAATATGAAATATGTATATTAAATACAGTAATATTATTTAATCCACTAGAAAGTTCTGCACTATCAATAGATTTTGAAACACTTATGAAAGATGTCTCAGCCTTCACCTCACCCAGCAATCTTGATCTCACAGAGCCAATACGTTTGCTTCACTCATTCCAGCACACAGACTTTCTTCACATTCACATATGTAGATACTTCACATTGTTTAACACTCTTATTGTAAGAGTCTATAATGATGTCATGGTGCATTTTTAGAATCAGATAGTAATACCATAGAAATTAATATCAGTATATTAAGTAATTACTGTATTTAAATACTTTATAACCAAATAAAGCATAGTTTAAAGAATACCACATAATGTTTCCATGTCCAAAACCCATGATATTACCATTATACCATTTCAAAAACATAGTAAGTATGATACAAATACTACAAACTCCAACAGTATTATACACAAACTAAAATGTGGACATTACTTTTATTGAAATACTTGCTGTTTTGTAGAACAGAAATGCACAAACAGCAATGGCCAAACAGCAATGCCAACATAACTTGACAAAAATAACAGCCTAATATTCAGAATACAAAATATCATTAAAAATCTATTTTATTGCTATCCATACTGAATATTTTGCACAATAATAAAAAAAAAACGATTATACTGTGAAAATTAATAAAATGTGGGGTTTTTTGGTCCTGGTTTAATATGGTTTTCACTGGACCTCAGACCTAGAATCATTATCATACTAGAGTTAATGATTGACGTCTGAGATGTCTTTGACCCTTATTCTGGAGAAGTGAATGATTCAGCAAAAACTCAAGTAAATTTTCCTAATCCACATAGCAGATTCAATTCATTACCAAGTAAAGTAAAATGAGATTAAAATATCTGCACTATTGTATTAGACTATTCATCAGTAAACCTATTAATTAAACAACGATCAGTACAGTGTAGCAGCAAATGATAAAAAAATGTGACCTTCTTCTTGATCTGTTATTTGTGATCTACCATTTCATTAATGGTTCTGCATATGGATCACATCACATATGTTAGCCTTTAGTGATATTTCACCCCAAAATGAAAATTCTGTCAAGTTGTTCCAAACTTATATGAGTTTCTTTCTTCTGTTGAACACAAAATATATTTTAAGAATGTGTGTAACCAAACATTTGCTGGTAGCCATTGACATATAGTATAACAAAATATTATGGAAGTCAGTGGGGACCAGCGACGATTTTGTCTTTCTTCTTTGAAAGATATTATTTGCAAGATGAAATCATCTGCTTGTTACATAGACCTCATAAAAAAAATCTTACGTTCCCCCTATTCGTTCCCCCCCATTTAAAAAAAAAAAAAAAAAAAAAACGTTTTTGAAACCATTGGACCTAAAATTCAAATAATTATAAATAGCAGTATTGCCTTTAGAAGTTGTACCTCTAAAGAATTTTAAACATGCAATAGTGGAACCATTGAAGCTGTTAATTGCAATCTTTTCCTAGATCTACATGGTTTTTAAGAAGTGTTCCAGTCTGGTTTTAAATCCCTTCACAGCACTGAATCAGCAATGGTAAAAGTTTTAAATGATCTGTTACTAGCCACTGACTCGAACGATTATGCTGTTCTCATGATACTGTACACCATAACATCTTGATTTCTGATTTATTGAATTGTGTTGGCATTAAATGTACTGTTTTGGAGTGGTTTCGATCTTATCTGTCTGACATAAGTTTTTCTGTCTGCCATGAGGATTTTGTGTCCTCCTCACAACCTGTTCTTGGACCTATCCTGTTCTCCTTATACATGCTTCCCTTATGTGCCAGAAGTATGGCATCTCATTTCACTGTTATCCAGATGATACACAACTTTCTCTGCCTTTGAAACAGAAAGATGCAAATTCCAAATCACCATAGATGGACTTTCTTAAGGATATTAAAGCCTGGATGGCATTAATCTAGATGTCCTCTTATCTAGATCAAGGTGCTATAAAACCATAAACCTGTGTTATTATAGACACTGGCTTTAAAGTGGATAAACAAATTAAACCAGTTATACTAGCTTTTGCCAGTTGAAGCAATTATCCAAAGTCAAGTCTTTCAATGATTTTGAAAGGGTTATGCATATTTTTATCTTGACCCGCCTGAACTTCTTTAATGGCCTTTATGTGGGTATTAACCAGGCCTCCCTCACATGTTTGGAGATGGTACAGAATGCTGCTGCTTGTTTGTTAACAGGAACGCAAAAGCGAGAATATATTACACAAATATTGGTGATCACTGTCTTCCTGTTCACCCCTTTGAATTGATTTACATTTGTTTGTTTTAGCATTCAAATCGTTAAAAGGACTAGCACCAAGATATCTTTCTTATTTAATACTCATCTGAACACCTCTGATTGGCCATTGCATTCATAAGCTCAGCAGACTCGTGTGTGATTGGTTATAATGCGCAACACTGTACAAACGCATAAAAATCATGGCACAACATTGAGCAGATCTAAATTTAATGCTGCGTTCAACGCTTTTCATTTCATTTTCATTTTTATTCGCAACAGCCGTAATGCATTTAGTTTAACTTTACAGCAGCATTTGTGTCTGTGTGTTGCCGGATATTGCGGATATTACGTCATTGATAGGCGACAATGACCAGGGCAAAGAGTATATAAGACTAACCCTGCGTCTCAATGTTCATACTATCTATCCTAAATAGTATGTGAGATTAGAATAAGTGTGTCCCAAAGCATAGTATGTTGCAGGGTTGTGGACTCGAGTCACATGACTCGAGACTTGACTCGGACTCGAGTCCCAAATTTGATGACTTGCGACTCGACTCGACATAATCCAGATGGTCTACTATTTCAGGTCGATTTTTGAAGTGTGGATCCGTGCACACTCTAATGGCTAAAATTGCCCACAATCCATTGCGCTTTGGCGAAGGATTCGGTCCAGAACTACAAACACGAATAAAATGCGTTTAAAACTATGTGGCGGATGCGCGCGATCGACGGTTAGGTAGAGCCACAGGGTGCGTGTAACAGGTGCGACAGAGCGGTCCTTTAAAGACGCAGTTGTGTGAAGCTTGCCTACTCTTCTACTACTCACTCAAAAGTGTGTACTTTTTCTTCACCAAAAGAGTACATACTTTAAGGGTGTAGTATAAGAAGGCACATCAGACGCAGCACAAGAGGTGAAACTCTGTAGTAGAACGTTCCATTGCAACAGCGGCGCCCAGCAGCAGCCCTACGTTTCCGCTATTTTGGGGTGAAAGCGACTCGGCAGTTCACTAGTTTCTAGCTGTCGCTATGGCAAATATCAGCTGCTTTGTTTAAAAAAACGTACATTAAAGCTGAAATACAGACTGAACGATGACAACAATAAAGTACAATCACTAGACTAGTGATCATCAAATCCTTTTAACAGTTTATTTTACAGACTTTATTTTAAAGTCTTCCCTTTTTTTCACAAAACCTTTTTCTCAATGTCAGTTTCGGTTGAAAATATTTTAAAGGGGTCATATGATGCAATATAAAATTTTCCTTTTTCTTTGGAGTGTTACAAGCTGTTTGTGCATAGATAAGATCCCTAAAGTTGCAAAGACTAAACCCAAAGAGATATTCTTTATAAAAGTTAAGACTTGTCCACGCTCTCCTAAAACGCCTCGTTTAAACACGCCCCCACATGTCTACGTCACGATGTGGGAATATTTGCACAACACCACCCAAATGTTCACGCAAAGAAAGAAGGCATAATTTTGATTCTCGCTGTAGTATTGTTGTTGCTGCCGCCGCCATGTCGTGGAGACGCTGTGTGTTTCGTTGTGCTTCTGACTCACAGCCTGTAAGTACGTTTTTTATATTTAAAGAATTTGCCACGGACGATTCAAACGCGAGTTTTGAGCGTTGTAGAGTAACGCTTGTTGTTTGTTTGCACTGGATAGCTGGCCAATCAGAGCACACCTCGCTTTTTCAGACTGATGAGCTTTGTAAAAATCGATGCGTTTCAGAAAGGCAGCGCATAGAGGAGCAACAATAATGTAAAGTATGTGGAAAACAATGTGTTTTTTTAAACCTTAAACCGCATAAACACATTGCATTACACCAAATACACAACATAATGTTCTTTTTAGCAACGTCATATGACCCCCTTTAAGTTCAAGTGTTTGCATTATAAACACTGAATTAATACCAGCATATGAAATTAAATTAATGACAGAAAAATTAGGAATGTTGAACAATAAATATATAACAGGAATATAACAGCTTGACACTAAACTGTTTTTGCAGTATTGTCTTATTAATGTCCGTTAAAGGAAGACTGTAAACAAAAATACTTTTTTATGTATAAAAAAGCCACTTTCTCCAAAATTGTTTAATTATTTAACGTTATGACAGAGACACAGCAATGCATCATGTCTTATCTAGATCATGTTTGTAGTGTATTCCAGGGGATTTAAATGTACAATATATATTTCAGACCTAGTGGAGTAATAGTAAATAATATACTAAGTAATTGTAAATGTGTAAAGTTGCATAAGCTCATTACTTAGTGCCATATCCATATAAATCATTATTATGGTTTCTATGGCTAGGACCTGCCGTTCCTAAAAGGATTTAAGTTTACTACTAGACTAAAAACAGCAGGTGCATAAGACAGCTCTACGTCCCCACTTCAAAACACAATATTTTTTACATTTTTGTGAATATTACCTGTCAGGGTCTTTGGGAAAACGATGAAAGGCAAGATTTTTACTGTCACACTGATAGTTTTTGCAGTGGATTGCCCAGCATTGCGTTCTTTTATTCCACTTTGACCTCTCTTTCGTTGTTATTCTGTCTATTTCTGAGTATCTGTGCTGTTGTCCAGTTGGAATTTTCACCCCAAAATGGTGGCCACACTACTGAAGCGCCACCCAGTGACTGTTACCCAAAAAGCATCAGAGTTTCGCCTCTTGGTCTTCTATACTCTTTGACCAGGGTCTTTTTTTTTACAGTCTATGCCAGGGCCTAGCCATGATTTCAAATTAAAACATACTTACAAGTATATTTACAGTATATATTTACAAATCCTTGGGAACTTTTGGGATCATGTAAGTACACAACTGCATGAAATATATCACACTGTGCAAGTCGTTTTTGGATATTTTATTACGAAAATCTTATATTGTGCCTTTAATTTCCTGAATCGAACCACCTGGAGGCGCGCGCACCACAGGTTAAGAACGATGAATCTTGTATAATACTGCCACCTACTTTTCGTGGAAAGAATGTTCGAATATAAAGTTGTCAGGGCAACCAAAAACGCAACAAGGGAAAAGTGTCTTCAAACTGGCTCATCCGAGCAGCTTTCGTTGTGATCCATCTGCAGGTTTAGGGCTTATAGATCATTCAATTCTAAAAATCAATACTTCAAACGCACTGGGCAGGGTAGCTATTTTACACAAAGAGACAGAGGCTTTAAACTATCCAGGACAAACAAGGAGTCCCTACAGAAGCTTCCGATTTCACTTAAGGGAACGCAGATTTTCATTGATCTAAGAGTTATTTGCCGCAGGAGCAACATGTCCTCACCTGAATCATCAGCACACAGTAAGACATTCAGATTTTATACATGGGTGATTCATTTATGAACAGACAGTAAGAATTAATACGATAAATTACTGGTGCATTTTGGTATTTTGTCAGATATTTTTCTGTATTAACGTAATTCTAACGTGATTAGAATCGGCAGAGACCTCACTGGAACTAACGTTATATCTGCATGGCTTGAATCTGTAGAAATAATTAACCTGTATTTTTAGTAATGATTAGGCTAATAATGATTAATGGATGCGTTGTAGCCCAAAATCATCACAATTAAAAGAACCAAAGGCTTAAACTACTTCAGTCTGTGTGCATTGAATTTATTTAATACACGAGTTTCACAATTTGAGTTGAATTACTGAAATAAATGAACTTTTCCACGACATTCTAATTTATTGAGATGCACCTGTATATAATGGCTGCTCTGTGTAAAAACTGTTATGTCACTGAACAGACCGATGAGCTTTGTAAAAATCGACGCGTTTCAGAAAGGCGGGGCATAGAGGAGAAACAATAATGTACAGTATGTGGAAAATAGTGGGTTTTTTTTACCTTAAACCGCATAAACACATTTCATTACACCAAATACACAAAATAATGTTGTTTTTAGCAACATCATATGACCCCTTTAAAAACTAAAATTATATTGAGATATGTTTGTTTAATAGCCTACTTCCTGAGTTACAGGCATGTAAACTTAAGGAAAGAAAATGCTTTTTCCCATATTTGAACTCACCATTGACATATAATTCAACAAAGATTGCTTATTGACAAAGATCGCTAAAGTCAACAGATTTTACTTATAGTTGTAACAATGTCTGTGTAAAACGTGTGGTTGAGTTGACACGGAATGACCCACATGTAAACCCACAGCAAGTAAATTTACATTTACTACATTTACAGTACAATTGTTATTCTGATTTTCTTAGACCCTAATATTGATAAGGGCGGCATGAATGAATATATCACTAAGAAATGTGAGATCTTCTTACTTGAGGTAAGATGCTATTTTGTTTTTCTAGTTCTCAGCTAGTAGCCAGGTGGAAAATTTGCTGAATTTCTTCTTTGTATCCATTGTGGATTTGACTGATTTTTCTTTACTAATTTTGCCCTCTATTCTTCTGTGTATGATTGTTTTTGTACACAATCTCTCTCACATTTTTTGTATTCTCTGGCAGTAAAGAAAGGAGAGATTCAGCTACTGGAGCAAATGGCTGCAGAAGAAGAGGCGAAATTGACAAGAGCTGAGAAGTTCTTGGAAAATGACGCCATCTTGTTTGAAGAATTCCTAAAAGAAAATGACAAGAATTCGGTGGAGGCTATCAAAATGTACCAGTTGTACAAACTTCACTTAGAAAACATTATAAAAAAATTAAAGTACTGTCATTACAATTGTGCTGCTACCTTAAAGTACAATGCTTGAATTAATGTTTAAAAGATTTTTAAAAATTAACATATATAGCAAATTATGGTGTTTTTACATGGAAACATAGCAGAATATGTGGCTTACATTTATCTTAATAAAACCATCAAATACTGTTCAGTGCTGAGCAGGAGACCAAGGTGAAGCTGGAGAAAGTAGCTGAGATCAAGAAGATAACTTCCAAAATGGTGGCAATCAGCAGGTATGAACAAATTGTTTGATTAGATACTTTCCAAAATCGTTTCAACAGGGTTGTTTATCTTTTTTTCTCCCCTTACCCTTTGATTTTAGTGACATCTCTAAGTATGAGGACATCCTGAAGGAGTATAAAAAGTATAAAGAGTTTCTGCTGATGCTGTCACCCCCAGAATGGCAGGAGAAACAGAGATCCAAGAGTAGGCACTCTACTGTCTCCACATATACTGAGAGGGATGAAAAACAGGCAGAACAAATCAAAAAGAACAAAGAAAGAAAGACAGCAGAAGGCAGCAAGCGTATGTTGGCAACTTTAGAAGCTTTTTAAAATTACATATTTGTTTAAGAGCAAAGTACAAAATATAAAATGAATAGAAGACACAGGTGTAAATTATTACTTTCTGTCAAATATTTTTAACAGATTGTCTTGTTTGTTTTTTTCCTTTAAATGTATTCAAACACATATAAGAGGAGAAAGACGAGTGGCTCGGGGTTTCTTATCTTCTCAGGAGGCCAGGGCTTCATCTAGACAAAGTGTGAAGTCCAGCCATCAGAGCAGAGTAGCAAAATGTATATGCAAACCATAATTAAATGCATAGCTTTGCATGTTCAGTGACTTATTAATAATGCTTTGTTTTCACTTTAGATCTGCACCTGGGACTGACAGCTCAGATTGTGAGGTTAATATCCACTAACATTCTGTTAAATTAAGTAGCCAGTTTATTATTCATTTATATTTTTCCAATGATTACATTTAGATTTATAGTTGTAAAGTGTAACACGTTTATATTTCATGCCTGAACCTACTAACCTGAAAAATGTAGGAGTCAGGCTTTGGTTGGATAGCATGGTCCTGTTAGCCTCTGCTGGTAGATGCAGTAACTACACCATCTGCCAGCAAAAAGCAGCTTTCTCGATTAAGGGCTGATCAGGCAGCATATATATTGCTGTATGTGTTGCTATACTGAACAAAATTGTAAACGCAACACTTTTGTTTTTGCCCCACTATAGATCAATGTAATTACGCTTAGTTTTTATTTTTTCTATTCATTTGTTAATAAAATAAATGCAATGCACATTTATAATGAATTTTAATATATCTCTTCTATAAAGAGAATGGTTTTGAAAAGAAAACACATTTTTTGATGTCCCCCTCAGGAGGACCCAGAGATGTTCTTCAAAGAACCTCAGGATCTGTTGAATCTAATGACTGAGCTGGAAGAGCAGAATCTTTCCCTCATCCAAAACACTAGAGAGACAGAAGTGGCTTTGGAGGAGTTCAGAATGCTGAACTGACTCGCAAAAACATGTGTGTACTTGTGTGCACCAACATAGATATTTTCGTAAATTTATTCCAGTAAAAAATGCTGTTTGTTTGTGTGTTTACAGGGAGTCTGAATCAAAGCAGCTAAAAGAGCAGACTGATATCATGACTGATATCATTCAGAGGGAGAAAGAGAGAGCAGCAGAGCTGGAAATGAAAGCCAAGCTGTTCAGCTTTGAACAGTACAAACCAGAGGACCAGGTAAGATATTTGTCTTTTGTTGTCCTACTTCGTCATTATCTTTGTAACTTGCATTGACAAACAAAACACCTGTTGATTAAAAGGTTTTCTGTGTTGACATGATCGTGAATTTCGAATTCTGAAAATTTCGTAATATACTGAATATTTTCCCTTCCAAATGTAATGCATTCAGTTTCTAAATAATAAAAAAATTTTGCCACTAGTCTGCAGAAGTCCACTGTTGGCTTTTTCATTAACAGTGTGATTCACTCACTGACATTTCATCTTGGTAGAACTTCTATTTCAAAAAATACCTGTAAGAAGGCTTTAAGAAAAGCATTTTTTTTTTTAAACGCAGTGTTAATCATATTTAATATTTAATTAATCTCACACGTTAACATGATAACTTTGGCAGCCTGTTTAGATCTGATCTGATACATAAAGAGTTGCAGAAAGTGTCTGGATTGCAAAAATCTTTCTCCATAAAATCCCAAGTGGACAGTTAATGGAGAATAGTGATTTGAACTGTTCATTTAATCCAGTTCGATTAAAGGTAGTAAGGGCACTGTCAGGTTAATGAACTTGATAAGCCAGATCCAACAATGTACAGGTGTGGTCTTCAAGGGAACAATCGCACCCTGAGGTAGGAGAATGACATGAACTGCCACAAATAACTTGTTACATAGACAAGTATAGCCCTGGAGTCAAGATTTTACCTAAAGAATATTCTCCATTCTGGCAACAGTCAGCAAGACTGTTGATTTTATATGATTTAAAGGTGTGAACTTAAAAACATAGCCAAACACTAGCAGTTATAGACATTTGCAAGTCAATTCAAGATGTCATCTTAAAAGATTTAAAACATTCTGATAAAAATGTTGGAAGGTTCTAGAAACTTCTAAAACATGGCATACATCCAACTACTTGTCGGCAGTAACTATAACAGCAATACAATGTTTAGTTGTGCTGTTCGAGTCTTGTAGCAAAGACATTAAATATTTGTCTAAAATGCTTTTTTTTCTTCTAAATTCTAATAAAACATGAGTGCTACTCATTGCTTCTAGAAACAAGTTGCTCAGTTACAATCTTTGATAAATCATTGGACAGTAGCTTGTCATTTGATAAATATGTCTAGTGACCTAAGAATACAAGTCCTTGTACCTTGTCTCCAGGATAAGGCACTTGACGCATTGAGCTGTAAGGTGGAGGAGGTGTACCACTGCTGTGTGGGGGAGACAGAGGCGAACCTGACCACTTTGCAGATGCCGACAGTCATTGAGAAAAAATTGGGGGAGCTTCTGGAAAATGCAGATATGATTCCAAAAGACCAAATGAGTATAGCTGAACGTGCCAAAGAGAAAGAGAGGAGAATGAGGTGACCACATCCCGATCTACAGTACTGTGCAAAAGTCTTAGGCCACTAGTATTTTCACCTACTGTAGTGTGTTAGGAAATATCAAATTTCAAGAAACCTACCTGCAAAGCTACCTGAAAAAATATGAGCAAGTGTACCCAAACGGTGGTCACACCAAATGTTAATTTAATTTAGTTAATAGAAGTTAATTGATACATACAATATATTTATGACATTATTTTTTAATGGATCCTCAATTTACAACATTTTTACACAAGTGCCTAAAACTTTTCACAGTACTGTGGCATTGTAGGTTTCTTGAAGTATCTTGGAGATGTTGCCATACTCCTTCTGGATTTAGTATGCGTCAGTTTTTTCTGATTCACCCAGACAGACTGGATGATGATGAGATCAGATCTCTGTGTGGAGCAGTGGCTGTTGTCAGACTCCTTATGCACACAAAATCTCACTAGATTATTACAAATAATGGCAAAAGGAATGGTTGGAAATGTAAACTGATATTTCCTACTGACACACTATAAATATAGAAATAACTGACCATTTTTAAAACCATTTTTTTTGTTGGTGAAAATACTAGTGACTTAAGACTGTTGCACAGTAGTGTACATCTACATTAAATCAGCAACAGAATCATCTGTATCTAGTATGTTCTTCAACTTCTTTTTACTGTTTAGGCTGCGTGATGAGAAGATATATTTGCAGATGAAACAACAGGAGGAAAGACAGAAAAAAGCCTTGGAAAGATCTCAGGCTCAGATTAAGAAAATGTTTGTTTTTTTCCCCACAACTTTATGGCTGTTTACCACCCTCTCTCCTGTAAAAAAAAAAAAAAAAAAAACTTTAGTTGCAAGTTTACAAGTCATGTCCGAATTTTTAACCCCCATTCTTCAGTCCCTCTTTAGCTATATGTTTCCATCCACCTATTTTAATGTTTAATTTTGTGATATTGCATTAAAAAATGCTGGATGGAAACAACTAAGATGTGCATAAATTCTAAAAACTGTATGTGCTCAAATGAGGCACATTTTTTTTATCCAATAACAAAACATGTGCATAAACTGCAATGTAAACACATTTACAGAATAAATTCCTTGTTGCGCAACAAAAAAGTTACATGAATTTGCATGATGGGATGGCGTAACTGGACTAACTAGTGGACCGATCTCATTGAGCAGCATCTGAAATGTTTTTTGGTCATTCTGAAATGCCTGAGCTAAAGTCTATGAGACACAAGTAATTTATTATATATGAAATAGACCCACAGTGGTTTCTCCTAATAGAGCAAATTATATTTTTCTTAGTGATATTTGGCACCAGTTTATTAGGAAGTTACGATTTTATTCTCTTTTTTTCTTGCTGGATGGAAACAGTGCTTTATTCACAAATGTTTAATATGATAACCTAATTTTATGCAAAAGTTAAATTTGCATCTTTGGATGGAAACAACTTTTCCAAAGCCTCCATTACATTGTGACAGAATCACAATACAATCTAAAATTTTGTTTGGTGTTTAGGAATAATAGTATCAATACTGCATTCTCTTTGTTACCTCACTGGGACAGTGTGGTCCAATGTTCTGATCAACCAAGCTTTTAAGTTTAATAAAAAGCTAACAATTAATTAAATGATAAAATGTAAAGTTAAAATAAATCGTTTTAAAATAACAATGAAAATAAAACACATTTTTTTTAACTAATATTTACTTGCATGTCATGTGACCATTAGCTTCAGATAACTATGAACATGCAAATGTGTTTCCCAATTATCAACTTATTACCTTAAAATCTCAGGGGTTCTTCAAGCAAATATATTAGGTGAGGTTCAGCTGCCAAAAAAGTTTGGGAATACCTGCATTACATGTAAATAAGACATAATGTGATTTGAATAATGCAATATTGAAATGTTGAGAAAATATTTTTTTTAATCCATTGGTCAAATGCTGTATGGCCTCCAAATTTTCTGTGTAATTATGCTAGTATTTTAAATATAATCTAATTACAAGTACATACATTTTGAATCTGATTACGTAATCCAGATTACATGTAATCAATTACTACCCAGCAACGTGTGAAGTACATATATTTTTGAATTTGATATTTTTGAATAGTAATTTCTTCATTGGGGAAGGGGGTTAAGGAATGGTTACATAATACATCAAGCTCTTTTATCTCAAATTATTTCTTATCTTATAACATCTTTAAATGACTGATATTGTTTTTGAAACAAGTAGGAGTGAGAAAATGCTTTCTGCTTTCTTTTAGTCTGTCAAGAAGCTGATGCCACAATCTCAGCCTCCAGTCCGCAAACATCAGACAAACAAAAACATTAAACTACAGAACGGGAGAATGAAGAGTTCCTGTATTTCTTCAGTTAAAATGAGCATGTTGATGCTTGCTTGAATATGAATACAAATGTATTTCTGTAGATAGTAGGTGACCAAGTATATTTTCAATCCTTGTTTTTGCAAGGTTTAAAGGGGCAAATAATGTTCTTTTTAGCAACATCATATGACCCCTTTAAATGTTTTTAAAAGGATGTTATTGAATGTATGAATCATAAACATGTGAAATCTTGTAAAACTCAAAAGAAATATTTGCGGACACAAACTAGAGTCAGAAGTTTGATTTAAATGTAAAATTTTATGAACCTGTTCTGAAGTAAACCAAACCTAATAAATACATTTTAACTGCATTATTTTATAAAAAGTAGAACAAACTTCCCCCCCCCCCCACAAACATGAAGCATAACTATATCTGCACTTTACAAAGCCATACAAAAATAGGCATCAAAACAACTTTGTTTTATAGTGGTGAATCAGGCAAATAAGTTAAGGTCAAATCAGACTATATATAAACAGTTCATGACAATCATGTCAAACAGTTAAGTTTTCATAGATCAATAGTATTTATTCTGGTTAAGAGGCAGATCAGTGATGATGTTCACTGCCATTTATCGTTTATGTACTCAAATCATTATACTGAAATATGAACTTTTGAAAAATCAAGCAAGTCACATGATCAAAATTAAACAAAACTAAATGTGCGTTGTTTTTGGTCAAATTAGCTATCTGTATGGAACACAGTACTATTCTGACTTCATGTATTAAACATGAATGCAATGATTTCTTTAAATTAGATAATGATAAAAACCAGTGGAGGCACTGAGAAAAGGTACAAGATCATCTGAGAAAGAGAATGAGAAAGACTAAGGGGAGACAGCCTGACATAGAAGGTCTTTTAGAAGCACTTTCTGTTTTCACCATCACTCCAAGTCTTGTAAATTGATGGTGCTGCCAGTGAATTGGGAGTTATCAGATCCATTTTCATCTTCAGCCATGACTGTAGGTTCCTACAAGAGATAATATTTAGGTTAGTTTGTAGGATACTGTGTAACAGAGTAACAATAACCAAATTTCAAAACACAATGGGACAATTTTATGGCACACAATTGCAATGGATATATATGGGCCATTCTACAGAATTGAAGTCGGGTCTTTATCCAAAACAATTTTTATGTATGCAAATTGTATAATATCCAAGTTACACATTTCTACTAATTGTGCAGTTAATTCTCAGTGTATTTTCAGAAAGTTTTGGAATATTTGCCCAAATTTGTCACTACCGAAGCACAGTAATAATAAGTTAATTAGAAGGGTTATATTGACCTATTAAGATTCTGCTTACATCTACTTTGCAAATAAATTTTTTTCTATTTTATAAAATCTTTCTAGAGGTAAATCAATAATTACATTTTTACCAATATTTCAAGTGTAATTTATGAGATTTGTTGTATTTTGAATCCAATTTTTCTTTGTAAAAGGCAAAAAGTTGATCATACCGATTTCAAAGTATTTGTTAGTTTGAATATACATTGAACCAAAAACTATCATAACATCTTAGTTGATAATTCAGTATACTTTATTATTGACAAAACATCCCATGTTTTGGTAGTGACTGCACATTTTCGGTAGTGACAGTAATGCTTTGGTAACGACCACATCACATTAAAGAATTTTAACTTGCATACTAAAACAAAAAATTTGCATAACTGTACTACAATTTTGCTTATTTCCCCAAAGATGAGGATTATGTGTTCCCTTTTGTCACTACCGAAACAATGATGACATGTTTCGGTCGTGACTGTTTCGGTAGTGACACTTTTATGGGGTTCAGGACAGCCACCTACCAACTGAAAGTACCCAATAAATTATGATTTTATATATATTAAGCTTACTAATATTTTAAATATTATTGTAGGTTTCAATAGATAATGCTTAAATGCTTTTTAAATGTGTTTTTAGGTTGTGGTGGGATATATAACCTTCAGCAAGGAAACATTAATGTCAATAACATGTAATGACATCCGTTAAATGTCATTTATAAACCATACTAGGCAATGAGCAGTTAAAATGCCAACCAGCAGGGAATGCAGAGTTGCTTCCTGTTCAATCCAACTACTGTCATATCTATTTATTAAATTACACCAAAAACAAATCTTGAACAAATAAATAAAATAACTCTACTACGAACAAAACAAAGGACAAAAAGCAGTGCAATGATTATGAGGCTAGTAGTTGTATGAACCTGTAGGATGTTGACAGGCAGATCCACAGTGAGCTGAGAGTGTGAACACGAGGTCTGTGAACTCAACTGGAAAGCCAGGTCTCCATCAGAAGCAGGGTCATCCTACAACAAACACACTCAAATCAATATACAGAACTGAAGTGAGAATGCTATCAAATTTCCCCCCTCTGACCCTCCCATAGACAGCAAGGATATTACCACGATCAAGGCCCAGAAACATAGCAAGGAGATCGGCAAAATTATCCATGTGACATCAGGGGTTCAACCGTAATATTAATTTGTGTTCCGAAGATGAACGGAGGTCTTACGGGTTTGGAATGACATGAGGGTGAGTAATTAATGACAGAATTTTCATTTTTGGGTGAACTAACCATTCTATTTTCAGAAAGTTCAAGATCAACTCTTTACTACTAACCATAACAGAGCACGTGACCGAGGGCAAAAAAAAAAAAAACGACTTTATTCAACAATTTGTCTCCTCCGCAAGTCATAATTTTTTTTTCCTTTTGCACACAAGTATTCTCGTAGCTTCGTAAACTTACGGTTGAACCCCTGATGTCCCCTCTGTCCACTGTAGGATCCACTGTGGCTGGGGAACACAAACTGACACATCCCCTTACTGCCATCTGACTGAGCCATGACCTCCACCCTGCTTAACAAGGGCCCGACGGCTGTCTCACTGCCTGGCAGGTCAGCCTTTGCCTGCGGAGAGAGTAATTCCGGTACAGGGGTTGCCGTCAGAGCCATGGAGGAGAGCGGGGCGGAGAGAGAAGGAACAAGAGAGGAACTGAGTGCTGGCTGAAGAGCTGATGTCAGTGAGGAAAGAGACTGAGAGAGCGATGAAGAAAGAGTTGGCGTGAGAGTAGATGGTGATTCTACAGTCAAGGGATTGCAGGAATTCAGAGTGTGGAGTTGTTCTGAAGATGCAGTGCTTTGAATAGCTAGAGCAGTCAGAGTTCCCAGCTCTTCTGGGTTGACTGTTTGCACATCATCCAAATGCAATCTGGCATGGGGCAAAACCCCTCCACCTCCTCCAGCGCCCAATCCCGTGTCTAATACATGTACGCCCATATCTTGCCCAGCCGCTAAAATGAGAGGATCCACAGTTTTTGCCCCATTAAGGGCCGAGCCGACTGATGCTGGATCTATTGTGAGGATTCTGGTGTTAACCAGAGGCATGTCCATGGAGAAGGATCCTGCCCCAGTACTGCCTTCACTGCCTACAGCGGTGGTCCCAGGACATGCAGGGATGCTGGAGAAGAGAGAAGACAAATCCAGACTGCTGAGTTCAGCTCCTGCAGGTCCTGATGGGGCACTGACAGCCTGTGAAGTGCTTGTCAGCTCACTGCTGGGGGTGAGAGTGGTTGTGTCGTCCAACTGACCTAACACATATGCAGAAAGAGGAACAGAGCATAATCAGAATGACAGGACCCATAGCAAGTGTGCTGATAATTACATATATTAGGGGTGTAACGGTACACATATTCGTACCGGAAATTTTCGGCACGCATGTGTACAGAACAAATCATTAAATTTCTTCAGGAAATACAGACGATAAATGCCATTTTGGCGCTCCTTGATGAGGCGTGACAGATCGCTGCATAAAGGCCTTAGTTCTGATGGCAGCGCGGAGCGCGACCATCCCTTCATCTTTACTTGTATGGTGCGTCTCAATCAGCTCCCTTGTTCAGTAGTCAGGGCACTGATCAGGGAGTCGGCCATTTTAAGGGCTGTCTCAATCGTGAAATCCTTCCAGTGCACTGGAACGTTCGCTCCCTGAAAAATCCCACAATGCACCGCAAAAACTAGGGAGCATCGGAGCTCACTATGCTCCCTTACCGGAAAAAAACGTCACATTTCTGAAATGTAAAACAAATCACACGAGCCAACTTGATAAATATAATGACACGCTATAAGCTATTTTCCTCCTGCTGTACCGAAACCATACCGAACTGGGACGTCAAAACTGAGGTACAGTACATACCGAACTGTCATGTTTGCGTACCATTACACCCCTAACATATATATCAAATTAAAGCCCAGCACTAGGTTTATGGTTGTTGTCAAGAGAAATTACCAATCTGACTTTTCCCAGTAAGCTAAATACTAACTTCCTCTCTCAAAACTAAAGACATACTAGCCTGATTTTCTTCTACAAAACACAAAAAAGAGATTCTGCAATACCCATTCTGCGCATTTTTCCATCTCAAAAATATATCTAAATTACGACCTATTCTCTCAATGTCAAATGCAGAAATGTTAATCCATGCGTTTATGACCTCAAGGTTGTCACAATGTACTAAAGCCTAATGTCTTGCTACATAATATACATCTTGGAAGTTGTGTATATGGGTGTACCTGGGCTGAGGTTGTGGTGTTTAAGCATGTGTGTCTTGAGACTGCTGCGTGATGAGAAGTGCTTGGTGCAACCGGCAACAGGACAGCGACTCCTCAGACTGACTCCATCCTGCTTGTGCTTCTTAGAATGAATGTAGAGACTACTCCGAGCTGAAAACTTTGCATTACAACCTGAATATTAACATACAAAATGATAACAATTACAAAATTCAATCTAAAACAGCACTGTGATAAATACATTTACAGTCACCACAAGAAAAATGTCAGACATTTCATATGGAAAGTGATAGAGAATCTTAAAAATACAACATCCATGACTTTAACACACTGTACAATACAAAACATTTTTAGCTGATTAAATACAGCTAACCTGTAGCTGTTAAGGCTCTTTTGCACCAAGCATGAATATTCAGCACAAAAATAAATAAATAAATCACAGGGTTAAATTTTTTTCCCCCTTCAGCTGTCAATAAAAACGTGACCCTAACGCCGGTTTCACACTGAACACGCGCAAGCAGAGCACAGGCAGCGCCGAAGCGGTGCGTATGCAGAGCCACGGCTTGTGTACTGCAAATACAGACGAGTATCCTTCATTCGGTCCCACTTTTCAGGTGTTCTCCGACAACTGTCTGTCATGTGCTTTGATATGGGCAGCATGCTGTGATGCGGCCGTGTTCCCCTCTGTCACGTGCATATAACATGCTGTACATATAGTTTACATGATAAAAAGTCATCTTAAAGGTAATAAATGCCTCTAGTTTTAATAATTTAAACAGGTCTTTGAAGTTTGGGCAATAACTCCTGGCAGTGATGTGTTTTCGTGTAGTTGATTCTGTGCTAACTCTAATAGCCTATTTAATGTTTTTTTTTTAAATGTTGTAGATTTAAGTAGCAAATGAGAATTGCTAAAATTATTGAATATATTTTGAGACAAAGGTCTTCTTAATGAGTCCCACTTTGGTTTAAGATAATTAAAGGTGCAGTAGGAGATCTTGGAAAATGCTAACTTTAGCCTGATAGCACTGAAATCGAACATCCCACCCTCCCTGCAATCGCCGTCCAAAGCCACACCCCCTGAACGCATATACCTATTCATCAAAGAATCCTGAAAAAAAAATGTACTCAACTGTTTTAAATATTGATAATCAGCAAATCAGCATATTAGAATGATTTCTGAAGGATCATGTGACACTGAAGACTGGAGTAATGATGCTGAAAATTTACCTATGTATGATCACAGGAATAAATTACATTTTAAAATCTATTCAAATAGAAAGCAATTTTAAATAGTAAAAATATTTCAACATTTTACTGTTTTTGCTGTGCTTTGGATCAAATAAATGCAGCCTTGGTGAGCAGAAGAGAATTCTAAAAAAAAAAAAAAAAAAAAATTTATTTTTTAATGATTTAATTAATTAAATCATTAAAAATCTTACTGTTCAAAAACTTTTGACTGGTAGTGTAGGCTGATTATTCTTATAGATTGAAACAAATGTGCTTCAGCCAGAAAAAAAGGGTATGAAAAGTGCTCCGAGTCGCTGCAGAAAACAAAAAAATTGAACAACAAAAACTGGAAATGTTGCTGGAGACGGGCTTATTTAAAATGAAAACTCATGCTCTGCTAGCAGGAGGCGCTTTTAGAGTGATAGAACTAGCGGTTTCTCCAGTAATGGCTGTAATCAAAGCAGCTCCGCTCATGAATGCTACTTTTATCAGATCAAATGAAAATGCCATCTAAACTTTTCTGAAGACAGTCGGTTCCCTTCACAGATACATTTATATAAAACACCCGCGACGTGTTATGATTTTGAAACGTGCAGTGCTCATGTTTATTCAACGAAGTCAAATGGCACAAATAAATCAATGTATGGGAAACTGGTAATGTATATCGAAATATCGGAAATGTGTTTAAAAATCATATCACCGTTATTGAAAAAAATTATATCGCGATACATATTGATATTGAATTATTGTCCAGCCCTATTTAGACCACTTAACTTAATGATTGCTATCGGGATGTGAAGAGACTTTCAACCAGCATAACAACAAATTTTTCTGAAGACAATCACCTATTGCACCTTTAAAGCAACAGTTTTTCAATAACGAGAAGAATATGTAAAAGTATGGTATTTGGGGTAAAAAAAGCGCCCCTGCTGTTGGGGCGGAAAGGCACAATAATTAACATGATAATTAATAGATGGCTGACTTTTCCATTTGTTGACATGACATGGTTAGATTCAGATGGTAAATATCATATATTATGTTGGGTGTCCACCTTAGAGATAATCACCATGTTTATAATGAAACCATCATATTTAAAAACATGATATTAATCATATCATATAATAAAATAGAATTTGTTTTTACTACTATAAATATAAATTAAGTTATGAGATCTCCTTCAATGCTTTCAGAATCTTTACTTTTTATTTTGTTTCTGTATTTTAAAATATAACATTTAACATTTTAATGACAGTATATTTACTGAACATTATTTATCAAAATAAGCAGAAAATAGCCTAGTACGAACTTTGCTAAAGTGATTGTTTTGAACAAGTATTAACTTTGACATTATTTTAAAAAAAAACATTATTTTAGCTAAAGTATTTATCAATACTGTGTGCCTTTTACCCCATGCTGGTGTGCCTTTTACCCCATGATTGTGAAACACCTCACTTACATGATTTTATGGTGAAATTGTTATTTTTCATGTTAATCAGGTCAATTTTGAACAATAACAATGCACTATGGCTTTAATCCAGCGTAAGCGGCGCAGCAAAAATAGACTTGGTGCCGAAACGATCTGACGCTTCTGCTCTGCTCCTGCTACGCGCTGCCTCTGCGTTGCGGTGTGAATGCTCTAATCTGTTAACATGGGCGCCGAAAAAAATACGCGCTGTTTATGCGCTGCTTATGCGTGTAGTGTGAAGCCGTGTAAGCCCAGATCTTTTTGGTTGCCATACACGGACATTAACTAAAAAACTAACATGTGGCTAAACTAACAATGGCACATGCCACTGACCACCATCAGATTCAGAAGAGGCATTGAAGACGCAAGTGGAACTCCAAAGCCAGTGTTTTCAATTTTTGGGCTTTGATTCTTTACTCGCATCAATATTATTTTTGTCTCTGTTCTATTATTAACAAGCATATACTAGTTCTTGAACATCCTAAATACTGACCTTCTACAGGGCATTCAAATGGCTTGGTACCCAGGTGTGTGATACTGTGCCCCTTCAGGTGCTCGGCCCGTGTAAAGGATTTCCCGCAGCCTTCCTCTGGACATGCAAACCGTCTGTCATCATCATGCTTCCTGTGAATGAAGATCAACACCTAATGAATCACTTTCAGCAACATGTTGAACAATATGTACTGTATTTTGAAATTACGTTATATTTTTAGGCTTGTTTGCCTTTATTTTGTGAGAACAGCAGAGAGAGAGGATATACAGTGAACATGTGCATGCATGTATGGGTATAAGAGGGTCAAACTTATCCTCCTCACCGTTTGTGCCTGAGCAGTTTGGACATGCTTGTGAAAGTCCAACCACACGAGTCAGAATCACAAACAAATGGTCTTTCACCTGGGAAGGAAAAGTGAGAGAGGGATGTTAGAAAACTGAAGTAATATTACTTTAATCCAAGTATCTGCTTATTTGTTCACCTGTGTGACTGCGGAGGTGTATTTTGAGCCGACAAGCTTTGTCATATCGCTTGTCACAGCCAGGATAGGTACAAGTGAATTGAGCCATTTCTCTGAAGTGGGTCCTGTTGTGGGAGAACAGGGCACTGAAAGTGATGAAGGTCTTCTCACATCCTGAGGAGGCACAGAAACACCAAAATCAAGTTGGTATTACTACCTGTAATATTGCTTATTACCAACTTTGGCCTAGAAATCAGTTAAGATATCAATTCAACTCACCTGGGAACTCACACTTATGTGGTCTCTCTGGTTCGAAGTGTGTTCTCTGATGATTAGTGAGTCTCGTGGCAGTGCGAAACCTCTCACTGCATACTTCACAGATAAATGCATTTTCCTGATCATGTGCTTTAACATGAGCTTTTAGATTGTAAACTGTGGTGAAGCGACGACCACAGTTTTCCCATTCACATTTATAAGGACGCACTTTGTCATGAGACTGCAGGTGGCGTTTCAGCTTGTATGATGTTGTGAAGGACCAATCACAACCCTCCACTGTGCACTTGAAGGGACGCTGGTCCTCTGTGTGAAGAACCAAGTGGATTTTGAGATTTTGCCTGGTATCAAAGGTGCTGGAACAGCCCGGCTGGGAACATCTATACTTTACTACAGAACCTTTTTTGGTCAAACCTGACACAGTTAATAAGTTTATTGGTTGTAGTTGTTCACAAGTACTTGGTTTGCTTTTTGAATTTTGGCAAATACTACTATCATCTTCTATAGCACAAACGGTTCCTTCTTGCTTAATTGATGAGCAAGAGTCCAGAGTAACACCCATTTCTAACAGAGAACAGTCAGCTAGATTCAACTCTGAATCACTGCCGGCGAATCTGGCTTTAGGCTCATCTTGTAGACTTGAGTTAACATTGCTAATTTTCCCAATGGACTTACTTCCCCCATCATAATTGAGCAGCACAAGATCTTCATTGTCTTTCATTCCCAAATGTTCTTTTAAGCTTATCATACCATCCTCCTTGTAAGCGCAGCCCTCTGGTGGGGTGGCTAGGGTCAAGATTCCATTTTCAATAGTTACAATAATACTCTGATTGTTAATCATGATGGTCCCAGAGAACGTTTCATGCACAGGTATTGGAGTCCCATCAGGACCACAGTCCCCATTACTGCTGGACTCTTGATTTGCATAATCCATGATATTAATTTCAGATGCAACCCTGCTCTCTGGAACAAACGCAGGACTATTATATTTTGTGACACACTGCATCAGTTCTTCTGTTGAATGTTCAACTAAATTATTGCTGAGCATTTCTACAGTAGAGACCTTTGGCGTTTGACTGCCCCTAGCATAGCCTTCTGACAATATTGGATCTCTATTCTCAGCCAAAAGACAGATCTCATGTCTAACAATTTGGTCTGTTGTCTCAGATCTGGAATTTAAATTACTGTGGCTTGACAAATGTCCCGATTTGGATGTTCTGTTGAAGTTTTCATCTGAATATACTGGGGAACTGAGAGTCTTGGGTGATGATGATCCATTCACTTCAGCTTTGTGTTGAAAGCTCATTTGTCGTTCCTTACTGTCATCTTCTTTGTGCACTATGTTAAAAACCACATATAGTTCCTCGGGGCTCTTGTTTGAGGAGGTAGAGGTGTTGCTGAGAATCCTCTCTGTCGTGAGTCTTTGTTCACAGCTCTCGGTGTCCAGAAGGGGAAGCGCCATTTGCAGATCGTTGTCATCGTGTTCAACTGCCCTGTCAAACTCGGAAGGCAGCAAGTCTAACTCATTAAACACCCTTTGTTTGGACGCATTCACGTCACCGAGTTCTGCATCTGCGAACTGAACATCATATTTCTTACCGTGGTTGTTTTGAAGAGACAGAGCGCTGCCATTTTCTGCAACTCGAAGCGGTGAGGATCTGGCCCGGTTGTTGTTGGCGTCACTTTCTAAGTCCAGCGATCCCGAAAGTCCTGAGATCACATTTTCAGTCAGACGTGTTCTCGCATGAATCGCAGAAGCTGTTGTCTGCTGAGAGAATGTCGTGTGGAGCGGGACGCCATGTTGGGACTGGGTGTTTTTGGTGTCAGTAAGCCCCTGGATTTCCATCTTAGTGTCCCTGTAGCAGCAGCACATGAAAGCTCCGCCCTTCACATATGAGAGCCCGATCCTGATAGGCCGGTATAGATATTGTGTCATACCCATAGGTCATACCAAACACATATTTCAAGATCCTCGACAAAAAAAAGAAGAAAAAAAGAAAAACAGAAATTGATCTCACTCTCCTTGATGATTAGCAGTTTTTGGTTACATTTATTTAATTAAAAGGAGCTTTCAGTTATTTCGTTGAGTGCGATGAAAATATTGGGATAACATGAACAATTATCTCATTGGCATTAACTGAAAACAGCATTAAGTGTGTTTTGAGCAAGATGAAAAAAGGGGAATGTGTTAGTTTTTGATGATTTATTGAGTTTCAGAATTTAGAAGAGTTTCTGTTTGGGATTTAAATAAGGCTTGTGCTTAGGCTAAAGAGAAGTAGGTGAAGAACCCTGCTGGAAAACCCAAGCCTAAAACTGGTTTGCTGGCTTAATCAGGGGCAAGTTCAAGCTCAAACCGGTGTGCACCGTTTTGCTACGGTTTCCGGGTTGAACGACATGTTTCCTGGAAACGGTGTGCAACGGGGTTTGAGATACGTTTTCTCTTGTTTGGTGGGTGTGTCAAAAATGTCAGCCCAATCAGCAGCAACATGTATGTAAACCACGCGGTATTAAAGAGACAGCTTGCACAATGTAATTAACATCCAAATAAATTCACAAGAGCAAGTATATTGTTTGCACATGTTTATTTACATTAAAGGCAAAATAACTAGTATATAACTAACAAAAACGTTTTGCACCGTTTTTGTCGGGGCTGAACGCAGCCCTGGTCTTCTGGCCTGACCAGGCTGGAAAACCAACTGAGACAAGCAGCTTAGACTGGTTGAAGTGTATTTTTTCCTTTACTCCAAAACAGTTGTTGAAAATAACAGTGAAGTGATCACTACATCAAAATGTTCCACACTGTTTAGTAATTAAAGTTAACATAATTTAACATGCTAATGTGCATTACTGTAAGAGCTTTTTCTCAGCAAAGAGAAAAAACAAGGTGAATGCAATCATAGGTTTAAAACTGATAATACCAGCTACATATGAATGTTTTACATGTTTTGTACATTACATATTCTGCAAAACCTTAAACAAGTTTAGGCAGTTAGACTGTGCAAATCTCATGCACTTTTTTTTTTTTTTTTTTTTACAAAACACTAACATTCTCAGTCAGTAAAACACAATTTGCATTGTGTTGAACTTGTGATGCAAAACCATAGACACAACAAAGCAGAAGTTAAGCACAATTGCAACACAGCTGTCGTCATTTACACACAATGATTAAAAATTATTCACACTTGTTTCTAAATATGTGATCAGAATGTACAGAATATAAGCCAGTTCAAAGTGCACAGATGGCATGGGTGCATCCATCAACAATGGATAACAATTTGAGAGGTAGAGAAGAGTGAGTATATCAGAATCAGAATCAGAATGAGCTTTATTGCCAGGTATGTTTACACATATGAGGAATTTGTTTTAGTGACAGAAGCTCCACAGTGCAACAGAATGACAGTGACAAGACAGGATACAGATAATAAAAAGAATTCCAGTATAATTCCTCTTTGCCACTCTGATCTCCTTTTCCAGTGTGTATTTGGCCTGTTTATACAAGAATCTGTCCCCATTTCTGCAAGCATCTTCTTTGGCCTGACGGAGCTGTCTGAATTTTGCAGTAAACCACGGTTTATCATTATTAAATGATAAGAATGTCCTGGTAGGAATGCACATGTCTTCACAGAAACTGATACAAGATGTTAGTCTCTGTGAGCTCGTCCAGATCGGTGGCAGCAGCTTCAAAAACACTCCAATCAGTGAGGTCAAAACAAGCTTGTAAATCCTGCTCTGCTTCATTAGTCCATCTTTTTACAGTCCTTAATACAGGTTTAGCTGATTTCAGTTTCTGCCTGTAGGTCGGTATAAGATTAACTAAACAGTGATCAGAGAGCCCCAAAGCTGCCCGTGGAACAGAGTGATATGCATTCTTTATTGCTGTGTAACAGTGATCCAAAATAGTGCTGTCTCTGGTGGGACACGTAATGTGCTGCTTGTATTTTGGCAGTTCACGGGAGAGATTTGATTTGTTAAAATCTCCAAGAATGATTAAAATAGAGTCTGGGTACCTTTGCTCCATTTCAGTTATTTGTTCGGCCAGCTGTTGCATCGCGGCGCTCACGCACGCGTCCGGAGGCACGTACACATTCACGAGAATGAAAGAGGAAAACTCCCGCGGCGAGTAGAAAGGTTTACAGTTTATGATGAGTGCCTCTAAATTAGGACAGCATACCTTTTTCAGCGTTGTTACATCTGAACACCAACGTTCGTTGATGTAGAAACACAATCCACCTCCTCTGGTTTTCCCCGTTAACGGATGCGATCCGTTCTGAACAGCTGGTAGCCCGGCAGATGAAGCGCGTTGTCCGGAATGGCTTCACTCAGCCAGGTTTCAGTGAAGCACAGTGCAGCAGAGTTTGAAAAGTCCTTGTTGGTGCGGGTGAGGAGAAGAAGTTCATCCGTTTTGTTAGGAAGGGAACGGACATTCGCAAGATGAATGCTTGGGAGCGCAGTCCGAAAGCCGCGCGCGCGGAGCTTCACCAGGGCGCTTGTTGTAAGTTAGATGAGTCCTGGTAGGAATGCATATGTCTTCACAGAAACTGATATAAGATGTTACAGTCTCTGTGAGCTCGTCCAGATCGGTGGCAGCAGCTTCAAAAACACTCCAATCAGTGAGGTCAAAACAAGCTTGTAAATCCTGCTCTGCTTCATTAGTCCATCTTTTTACAGTCCTTAATACAGGTTTAGCTGATTTCAGTTTCTGCCTGTAGGACGGTATAAGATTAACTAAACAGTGATCAGAGAGCCCCAAAGCTGCGCATGGGACGGAGCGATATGCATCTGCCTGCGAGGAAGATGAAGTCCTCTGGATGAACCCAGCTCTAAGACATGATCCTGAGGCAGAACAAACATACATACATACATAGATACATACATTCATTCCTTTTTGAGAGAAACCTGTTTGTTGGTATATTCACCAAACTTAGGTGTGATTTCTTCTGGGTTTTTTTAATTGCAAAATGTTTACTATATACAATTAAAACATTTTTTATAACTACAGTATGTGAGCCTGGACACTGTGTTCTCCATTTTTTGATGTATTGTCTAAAGAATAATCTGTAGTGCATGTATTATTGACTAATGTGTATATGATCCATCACTGATGTGTATAGGATCAGCTTTTCCTGTACCAGGTTTACAAATTCGAGCCATTTCTCGAAGACATAAAGGGTATAATTCCCAGTTCTTCTTCTTGGATCCCATTCTTTAACACACACACCCCACAAACAGTTTAAAATACAATTAAAATTTTATATAATGATACATAATTATATAATATATAATAATAAAAATTAAGATTTTTATTATTAAAAATCTTATTAATAAGATTTTTAATTGCAATAATAAACTGGAATAATTCTAAAATTGCATAGCTCCAGATGTCGGTCAGTACCTTTTCCCAAAAGGCATGTCAGTAATGATGATATCCACTGAACTGCAGTTTAGGAATGAAGTGCTCCCCAAGGCTGCATTTATTTGACCATTAACTCAGTTTTGTGAAATATTATTACAAATTAAAACAACTGTTTTCTATATTATTATATTTTCAAATGTCTTTTATCCCTGTGATGCAAAGCTAAATTTTCTATATCATTACTCCAGTCTTCAGTGTCTTCAATGTCGTGTTTTTCAACAAAATTAATGTTTTGTTGTGTTCTATATATAATTAGGGGTGTGCGATATTGACAAAAAAGAATCTCTATATTTTCTTGGATTTTATCGATAACAATAATTAGATGATATTTCGCTGAGTGTGTATTTTGCTACCGTGGACAGCTGACTCCTAATGTTTTTGATATTCTTCATATTCTGTGTGGTGGTCATCTTTTTTAATCTTTTTCAACAAGTTTAAATTTACTTTTACCTTTTATGGGCATTTTTACCTTTATAAAGCCATTTTTCTAAAAGTGTGCATTATCTTTTGAGTCAAATTCTTACATTTAATCAGTGAATTAGAATAATAAGACATTTGGGTTGTTACCAAGCAAATGAAATCAGTATCAATAAAATGAATCTTTGCAATGCAGAGGAAACACAGAAGCTACATCTGAATTGGCATTTAGATGTATTTATTATACTGTTTAGTGCAGAACATGAATGCTTAACCTGCAATTACAAATGCATAGATAATGTTCTGATATATTAAACATAAAACGTTGAATGTTATTTGAAATTATTTAAATAATTTACAAAAACAGGCAATAAGGTGTCTAAAACGCAAGTCTCTTAATTAACTTCTTGTTTTTTGAACTGTTGTAAAAAAAAAACAATATTACGTTTGTAATCATGGTAATTTTGGAGAAAGAAATGGCACTCTTTGTGCGATATTGATATGAAATGATATAAATATATACATTTTCTGTCCCCATATCTTGAATTTTGTGATCGTTCTAAATGCATTTTAATAGACTGAATCATGCAGTGAAAGAACACTCTAAATGCGCACGCACACTAGTCTAGACTTCACGTAATGTGTGCGTGCAACTCTGTAGAGGGGTTTTGAATAGTTTTTGCTAAATACTCGATAATGTCAATTTTCTGTCAATATGGGGTGCTGTGTGTACATTAATGAGGAAAAAAAATTAACTTAAATGATTTTAGCAAATGGCTGCAATATAACAAAGAGTGAAAAATTTAAGGGGGTCTGAATACTTTCCGTACCCACTGTATATATGTATATATATATATATATATATACACACACACGTCACGTCGTTATTAATATCTTGTGATCTTATGTGATGTTTTCCCCCTTATAGTGCGTTTTATTAAAACAAGGAAAAAAATAAATGTTACTAACTGGAATACATGTTACTATAATAAAAAGTTTAGGTTGAAGTACTAAAATTACTAAAACTAAAATTGTAATAATAAATAAAGCTAAAGAAATGTATATAAAAATGATAAAAAAAATACAAAAGCACATAAAATGATCTCAAAAAATGAAAAATGAAACCTAAAAATAACCTAATTCAAAATATAAATACAACTATAGTATATAAATAGTACTAAGTAATAGTAAAAGGTTGACTGGACACAAGCTTCCTTACCTTCCTCCATCATGTGTTCTCTTTAGAATGTGCTTGATATTATTGACAGATCGGCTGACTGCTGTGCCATTGTTGTCTCCAGCTAAAAAGAATGAATTCTGCCACTCCATAACTCCCTGTTAAAAAAAGAAGTTAATAATTCACCTCTTATGAAAGAGAAATATACAGACTGAAAATGTAGCAGTTGAATTAATTTTACAAACCTCTAAAGGTATTGCTCCAGTTCCGCACATGGGATCTACAATCACATCTGACACTTGTGGCTTGCAAAGTCTGAAATATATACAGTATATATATAAAAAAAAAATCAATCAATACAATCAGAGACGCAATTGTTTTCTTTCTTACATTTCCTTCAATCTATAAGCATTACAGGTACACAGGTTCACATATCATAAATATACAACTATCACTACAAGAGTCTATGTTTTGAGAGGGGTATGCACATTAAGTTTGGCATGTGAATGAATCTTGTTCATCTTGGAGAAGAATCTGTTTTGTCATTATTTGTGGTGATAACAGCCATGGTGTTTAGTAGCTTTGGGAGATTTGTATTCATGCAAATTGTACTATGTCCTAATTTTAAATAATAGTACTCCAGTCTTCAGTGTCACATAATCGTTCAAAAATCATTCTAATATGCTGATTTGTTGCTCAAGAAACATTTCTTCTTATCCAAAGTGAAAATACTTGTGCTGCTTAATATTTTTGTGGAAACTGTGACACACTATCATTCAAAAGTTTGGGGTTTTAATCACTAAAAACTTTTTTTTAAATTGATCAAAAGATATTAAAAATATTATAAAAGGTTCATATTTTAAAATAAATGCTATACTTTTCAACTGTTTAAAGGATCATGTAACAGATGTCTGGTGTATAGCTGCTGAAAATTCATCTTTGCAATCTCAGGGATAAATTTAAAATATATTCAAATATAATAGTTATTTTACTGTTTTACACTATTTATGATCAAATAAATGCAGCCTTGGTGAGCATAAGGGACTTCTTTCAAAATTGTTAACTTTTGACCACTAGAGTACTTCCAGAATAATATTATTTTTGTATTATATTTTAATATTCGCTATATTAATAATAAAATCATTGTATAAACTGTAAAAAAAAAAAAAATAATAATAATAATACAACACAACAGAGCAGCCCCTGCAATAACGGCACTTCCAAACAACAGGAGTGGTATTGTGACACTTTATCTAGTATAGTACCATGAGGTAAAATTATGACATTGTGACAACCCTATTGAAATGATTGCAAGCAATACTTTACATGAATGTTGCTTACCTAAGCATGCCATAAGCCAGTGTAGAACGTAGAGTAGTCGGGCCAAAGTGAGTGATGTTTCTCCTATGTAGACTCTCCACTGTGAGAGCAATACCAACAACAACTTCATTATTGTGGATATTCAACAGCACCTAGTAAATAAGAGAGAAACACATTTGTTACAACCACTTTTTTACTGAACATTTATTACTACTTTACACAACACCACACTGGACTGCAATACACTACATACATACACACACACACACACACACACACACACACAGACATATATATATATATATATATATAGGCTAAAAAATCTTAAGGCTAAAAGTAGGTCCTAACTTGACGATTTAAGAGAAACTCTTAAAAATAATGGGTGTGTTAGTCCTAATTTTAGGACTCTTAAAATTGGGGTCTAAGAGTATTTCACAAAGCATTTTAGTTCTACAACCAGCTCCTAAATCTATGAAAAGTTAGGAGTGGTCAAGAGGACTCCTAACTCACTAAGACCAAATCACAAGCAATCCTAATATGTTTGCAGCAGGCAATCTGCCTTGGAACATAAACATTTTAGAAAGATTTCACAATAATTTCCCTTTAATTTAATTGTCCTGTCCTTCATGTACAAGCTGGGCAAGAGTTAACAGGTGTTCTTGCATCTACTTTAGTTTTCTTTTGCACAAAATCTTAATCAGCCGTGATTATTCCTGTCTGTTAAATAAAAGGCTGCTTATATGCATATATGCTTATTGTTTATGAAAGACAGACATCTAAGTGGCTGACAATTCGCTGAACGTATACTTGTTTAGTGACACTTTTTAAAAATTTACATTTTAAATTTATTTGAATATGCCAACATTTTTCTTTTAAAATCTTTATTTGAATATGGCAACATGATACCTTGCTCTACAATATTTCTGATTAAATCACTGAGAGACCCTATCCTCTATTAGCCAATCGCTTTAAGCTTGTTGACATCACCCCTAGCAACGAGGCCAACCCCACCCTTTCTCTCTTAGCTTAGGTTTTCTCCCCATTCCTTAGTAAAAGTCGGTCTCAGCAGCTTTGTGAATAGGTTTCAAGATGAAACTCTTACCTAAGAACTTTTATTGCTTTTTGGGAGAACACTTAGTGATAAGACAAAATGTTTTGTGAACACAGCCCCTGAAATTTACCTCAACATCAAATTTAGTCATATCTGCTTTCCACTGAAAGAATTCTTGCACAGCTCCTCCAAAGTCTCGTGCAGCATCATTTGAGGTGAAGCAGTGTTTGTCTCCGGCTCTGTTGCATGTTACTCGAAACTTAAGAGGTGTCACCCCTGACTCCTGATCCTGGATTTCAGAGTGTTTTTCTTCCTCAGAATCATTTTCTGGCTGAGAAGAAACATCTCTTTGGTTTCCCTTCACTTCTAGAGCCTCAAGATCTTCCCAGAGCTCTTCTGGATCTGATGGGACAGTATCAGTTGATTTGGTGCCAACATTGCCACACTGATCTGATTTTGTGGGGTTAGTTCTTTTCCGACGTCCTTTCTTCTTTTTTATAGAATTGTTCAACTTCCAGACTTCCAAGGCACTGGTCCAAGGCAACTTGGCGGCCAGCTCTTGCCAATCCATTTGCACTTCCTCCTGTTAAATAAGCATTAAACAAATAATTTGCAGTGCTAAATAATCCAATAAATAAATATTGAAACTGGTGGAGTTTGGTGGAAAGCACATCATTGAGAAATGCGTATAGTTTTTTAAAAATAACTACTAAAATATTGAACATACCTTTGTGGTTTTGAATTGGTAGTCGTCATATTCTTTTACCACAACAAACAGATTGTCTAGAGACTTCAGCTGATGTACCTTTGGATATAAATGAATATATATGAAAATCACATGACAATTTGAAGGCAAACAGACAGTGCTGCTTTATTCACTCATGCAGTGTCAAACCAATATGACTTTTTCCATGAAACACAAAAGTAGAAATGTTCAAGAACTGTACTGGTCATTTATTTCAAAGCAATTAACAAAGAATATTGTCTGAGGCTTTTAAGTTTAAAAGGATGCATAAGCACCATAAAAGTATCATAAATGTCTTTTGACACAAGAGTGCATTGTCTAATAAAACCATACTGTAAGTTTTGGAACTCAGAACTTCCTCCCTAGCGCAAAAAAAAAAAAAAAAAACGGTAATTACTAAAACACATCTAGGACGAGAACTTTTCTTTTACATCTTACAACATATTACATTGTTTGTTATCACTCTCAAAAAATAAATAAATAAACTGCAAAAGGTTACACTTTATTTTAAGGTGTCCTTGTTACAGTGTAATTATACATTTAAGTACTGAGTAATATTAATTAACTACATGTACTTACTAAATGTTTAGGGTTAGGCTTAGAGTTACTTGCATGCAATTATGCAAAATTAATTATTATAATAGTAATTACATGTAACGTGTAAGAAGGACACCTTAAAATAAAGTGTTAACCTGCAAAAATAACTAAACTAAGGTCACGATGTGTAGTTAAGGTACAAAGTTGTCTCTTTTAAGGTGACAAGTGACAAGCTACTGTACACCTAAAGGTACAATTTTTGCATATTTTTTTCGAACAATGTAAACGCAAGCCAGATTGACGCCATTTATCATTGAGACATGGTTCATGTGTTTTTGGGTTCATGTGCCTTACAATGAGCACCACATTTGTGAGTCAAGTTAAAAGATCAAGCCATGTCTCCATTCCACTGGAACAGTGGTTCTCAAACCTGTCCTGGAGTACCCCCAGCCCTGCACATTTTGTATGTCTCCCTCATCTATCACACCTGATTAAACTCATCAGCGGAGACTGCAAGACCTGAAGTGGGTGTGTCAGTTATAGGGAGACATAATGTGCAGTGCTTAGGGTACTTCATGGAGAGGTTTGAAAACCCCTGTATTAAACCATTTATGTAGTTTTGTTCGCTTGGCTGTTTCCTTATACAAGTCCAGAAGTTTGTCAAGTTTTTCGTCAGGTGTCTTTTTTAATAATGACGTCATTAGGTTGCTGTCTTGCCGCCAGCCAATCGCTGCATTGCTGATCGTTGTTTCAAGTATCGATACATCAGTCCTTTTCGAGGAACATGCCGTAATCTTAGACAACTTAATCCAGATATTTTAATCAAATCCACAAATTCGTTTGAAGAACCAAATTAGCCAGAGATCAGTTATCACGATTAGAAGATCTGGCATCTATCAAATCATCTTAGATGTATTTAGCGAGGTACGAAGAACGGGCCCCAGAGCTCTAATCACATGTTGAGTGTTTGATAACATCGTAGGTAGATCTGTCAATTCCACTGTGGAGAAAATGATTAGGATTTTTATGTCTGGAACCTGACTGTTGCGCTCCATCTTGTGGACACAAGCATTAAGTCTTAGGAAAATAATAATAATAATAATGCACAAACAAATAATGCTGTATTGTATTTGAAAACATCTGTGTTGTGTGTAAAATGATTAAAAACTCTATAGCAGGGGTTTTCTAACCTCTCCATGAAGTACCCTCAGCACTGCACATTTTGTATGTCTCCCTATATCTGACACACCCACTTCAGGGGCCCGTTTCAGAAAGGAGGTTAAGTGAAAACTCTTTCAGTATGTTAACCCAGAAATGAGGGAAACTCAAGAAAAATGATATAGCCTAAGATGTTTATTCTTGTTTCCTGGGGGAAACAAGTGCATTTAAGTGCATTTTACTTAGTAAAATTATCCGCCATGGGGTAAGAAAAATCATCTTAATGCAAACGTAAACAAGATTATTTTTTGTTTCCCCCACCTCCCCCTGTCAAACACCAGACACCGTCAAAGTGGCAAAAATGGCATGTCCTTTTATACTGTAGATGAGGAGGCTGTATTAATTCGTAGGGAGTCACATTTTTATGTGCCATATCCACATGCATATTTATTTGGTAGTTTTCTATATTGGGGATGCGGAGCACGTTAGTAAGGCTGCTGTATTCAGAGCTGTAACGAAGGTGTGCCTCGCTGACGTTCACTTGATAACATCTTGCGGCGACCTCTGGAAGTAACCCAATAATTAGAATTTCCTTTAGAATTTCCAGTGTGGTTGGATGCATTGATGACACGAATATTCCCATCAACGCACCTTCCGAAAATGAAACATATGGAATGGAAGGATGCCATATGGAAGTGTAGTCCGAGATATATGCTGTAACCACCACCACAGCTGTTACATAAACACAAATTATGCACAATTTATTTGGTCATCTTTATTTCCTACAAATACAAAAGCAAGAGTTAAAGCTTTTTTTTTTTACTGTTGGATTTTAGTATTTTTCCAATACTTGGTATTATGGCCATCTCCTCTTCATCTGTTCTTCATTATTTTGCGAGTCTTCTTGCTGTTGACTGAGTAGAAGTCCAATGTTAATTTCATTACTCTAATTAATAAATGTAACAGGCTGGATTAGAGAATCTTTAATTGTGTGAAAAGATTAGACTATGTGAAAAGATTAGAGTACGTGAAAAAAAAAAAGCTGCTGCACACTGAATTAAATTTATTTAATATCAAATGAGTGATTCTATAATTGCAGGTACATTTGGTGTCCGAAGTCATTATTTTTTTTTTCTGCTTTTTTCAAATGGTTATATTTAATTATTTTAATACCGTGTTACTCATTGTTATGAATTACAAGATGTTACAGTCCATAACAATATAATATTTTTTGCAAAAAGTGTTTTAAATGAAAATGAAATGAAAAAATGAAAAAATCATGATTTCTTGTTGTCCGAATTAGTCAGTGCATTTTTTCCATCATGTATCGTGTACTCAAAATATTTTATTGTACTTTTCTTTTTGTAATATTTCATTCATTTTATTTATAAAAGCCCTAAAGAGTCATTTACCTAATTCTACAACATTATTATTTTTTTTAAATAACTTTTTTCTTATAAAAATGTGTGTCTGTAAATCTTGCGTCAACTCTGTTACCGTACCAGTATCTTTGCCTTTAAATTAGTGGAATTATCTCTCACAACTATGTAAGATACAGGAAATGGTGTCACTTTCCCTCACTGTTAAGATCTGAAGCACTGAAAAGTCTATGTGCTCTCTCTAAGAAAATATTGAAGATATTGCAAATCTTCCCACATCGTGACGTAGACATGTGGGGGCGTGTTAGAACGAGCTGTTTTAGGTAGGCGTGGTTGACTCTTAACTTTTATAAAGAATATCTCTTTGGATTTGAGACTTTAGTCTTTGCAACTTTACAGATCTTCTTTATGTACCAAGAGCTTGTAACACTTCAAAGAGAAAGGAAAAATTGAAAATCGCATCATATGACCCCTTTAATGTCTTGTACCTTTAAGAGTGTTAAATATGGTGTCACGTGGATGGGAATATGCATAGAAATGATATGCAGATGAGGTTATGCATAGTAAAACTTGGCTTGTTAGCTCCATATATGGTGATTTCGGGGAGGAGTCGGGGTGGAGATGCATGTACGCACAATCTTCCTCTGACTGGGATTTATTAAGGGATTTTTGCGCAGGTTCTGGCGTATGCATGGTTTTATAAACCTGTAAACTTGTGTGCGTACGCAAAATCTAGCTTTTTTGCATATGTACACTTTTAGGATGAAATTTACGGAGAGTTTTATAAATGAGACCCCAGATGAGTTGAATCAGGTGTGATAGATGAGGGAGACAGATGCTGCGTCTTCATTTTACTTCAATGTACTTATACTACGCCCTTAAAGTATGTACTCTTTTGGTGAAGAAAAAGTACACACTTTTGAGTGTGTAGTAGAAGAGTAGGCAAGCTTTGGGACACACTATCATGTCACACAATTGCGTCTAAAGGACGGCTCCTCCACGTTGCATTTCATTTAACTTCCTACCGTATTGGAGAGAAAGGTAGCACATTGATCTGCCAGTCGCGGGTCTTTCAAGCCAAGAACTCTGCTCATATTTTATGCATAATGATGCATTTAAAAGTTAACGACCAAACGGATGTTTATAAAAGTTTACATTGCTGTTGCAGATGAAACATAACACGGATAACATTAAATACATATGTTTTACCAGGTTAAATGTTGAATATTAGTAACTCAAACCCCTTTTTCTAAGTCTACCTAACCACCGGTCGCGCACATCCGCCATGTTTGTAGTTTTTTAACGCGTTTTAATCGTGTTTGTAGTTCTGGACAGAATCCTTCACCAAAGCGCAATGAATTGTGGGCAATATTAGCCATTAGAGTGTGCACGGATCCACACTTCAAAAATCGACCTGAAATAGTAGACCATCCACGGACTTTTGGCATACTCTTTTCAACATATTATGCTTTGGGACCCACTTATTCTAATCTCACATACTATTTAGGATTGATAGTATGAACATTGAGACGCAGGGATACAAAATGTGCAGGGCTGGGGGTACTCCAGGACAGGTTTGAGAACCACTGGTATAATAGATAAATGAAATGTGCACTGCTTTTATTTAAATGACTTTTTTTTTTACATGATTCCCAATTATTTATACATTCACAATTTCTAGTATTTGTACAGGCTTTACATTATTATTTCAATGTTGTAATAAGCAATTCATGTAATTTTATCTTTGAAACAGATTTGTTATGAAGTGAAGTGAAGTGACATGTAGTTCATGCACGTAGCTCACTTCTAACGAGCTGGTTATCTGAATCGGGTGTGTTAACTAGCGAGACATGCAAAATATATGCAGAGCCCGGGATTGATTGGACGAAAATTTCTTTGCCCTACGCCTTCCACAGAATATATAAATACAGATAAAGACATTTAGACCACTTAACTTAATTATTGCTATCGGGATGTGAAGAGACTTTCAACCAGCATAACAAAAAATGTTTCTAAAGAATCACCTATTGCACTTGTAATGCACGACTCTACATTATCTGTATAACGTGTGTAAGACTTTAATACAATTATGAAGTAATTATTTTATGACGAATAAATCTTTCAGCGAGTAAAACTGGCTGTGTCTATACTATTATAGACTACACAACATTATATTATTTTTCAATTAATTTTTAAATTATTATTATTTTAAATTACTGTCCCTGGATCAGTAGGGTACTCTTCTAATAAAGTAGCAGTGGCTGGGACAGATTTTAGCATCACTTCTGCTTAAAAAGATGCGATCTAATCCTGTTTACATGAAATAAGCCTGCTCCTGAGCAGGTTTAAGTTTATGGACCTGTTGCTATGACAGCAACTCGGGGATGAGCTTTGAAAAACCAAACAATCCAAGATAAAGGCAAATCGTCAACAAATCCAGCTGAGTTACCGACGTACGAAGAACGGACCCCGGCTTGTTTTTCGATCATTTACATTTTTTTTTATTATGTTGCTTGCATTGGGATTGTATTTCATTCCTTCAATAAAAATGGTAATTATACGGAGTCTTTTACTTTTGTGGTCCGGTGAAGTTTTATTTATTTGCTTGAAATAAATGTTTGCAACGTTGTGATTCACGTCGTAGTAATTTAGCTGGTTGGTTTGTTTATGTCACATTGCCTTTTTTTTTAAGCCCTATGGGAAAAAAATGAGAATGCACGTATTTTGTACACACCAAATAGCTTTATTGAAAGTTTTTTTGTCCGGGCTTGCTGAAAAATATAGCGTCATGTGTTATTCTCAAAAAGCTTCACACTATGCGGCATGCTTTTAATGGCACGTGTTACTGAAAACCGGATGTCCCACTGGCGGCTTCTGTACGTGTTATATGCCATGCCAGTAGTGTTAAACAGACACTTGATTTCAGAGCCTCATTGTCGATACAAAATGCCAAGTTATGTGAAACAAACGAGAGTACGACTGACCTTAAGAAGCTTGTCTGTTGTTATATCAAAATAAATTCTTCCTCTGTTTTTGCTGACTCTAGCAGTGGCCTCAAGCTTCTCCTGGACCTCCTCAGCTGCAGTGTGCTCGAATCCGGTCGGAACAGTCGCTCCGATTGTGACAGCCTGATCAAGCTCCTGCATTATCAGCCCCAAATAAACTGCAATAGAGGAAATAAAAATACACCAGACACTACTACTGGTAGAGTTTTTCCTGATAATATGACTTAAGCCTAAAGTACTTTAGACATCGACTTGCAACGTTTGTTAAAGAATTTAGAAAAATCGAGCTTGTTCTGAGTTTGCCTGCTAGTAAGCTATGCGAGCATTTAAGGGCCGACGCATTAATAACTCAGTCATTCGTACAGTAACAGTACACTAGCAATATAGCTAAACCCAGGGGAAAAAATAAGCAAGAGAAGTTACCTCTTCTTTCTTCGTTTCGTTAAACAGTGGATCGCAAACTGAAATAGTGCATTACCGCCCCCTACCGCTAACATGGACCAAAGATCATTACCTTTTCCCCGAGACCTTTGAAGTTTTTTTCTTGATAAAAGTCAAATGATAAATCATGTTTAATCATAATGTGGTTGCATAAACTGTAACAAAAAGAAATCAATATGAATCCAATAGTCAAAATTACAAATATAGGCTACAAATAGTTTAAAATAACTACTTAAAAGCTTAATCAAACAGTCAAATCTCAAATGAATGATGAAAATGCACAGTGTAACAAAAATAAATATCAGTATGAATCCAGTACAATACTGTCAAAATTACAAATATAGAAATTGTTACAAATGATCACTTTAAAGTTTTATCAAACACTACATCTCAAATGAATGATGCAGATCAAATGCAAAATAACATGCTACATCACGCGAGTCACTCAATACCTATAGGAGGATCTTATCAGGTACAAAGTATAAAAATGTGTTCCTCTTCATTTAAAGCGTGAGAGAAGATTTGGCTGACGGACCTTCAACCCTTAAATTTTTGACCAGAGAACAAACCTAAACTCATTAAACTACTTAATTCTTATTCCGAGGTCACCGTAGCCACCCAGATCCAGTCTGTATCCAGATCAGATGGTGGAACAGCACCTAGATACGACCTCTACAGCCCTGAATGTCAGTGGAGGCCATGTCACCTAGATGAGCCCCAGAGACAGATCTCCAGCAAAGACCTCGTCACCTCGACGACCATCGGAACAAGACCACAGGAAACAGACGAATCCTTCTGCTCAATCAGACTTGTGTTTCAACCTGGAATGAAACCATGCCATGCTGGTTTCATCTGGCCAGAGTAGAACTGACCCCCTGACTGAGCCTGGTTTCTCCCAAGGTTTTTTCTCCATTCTGTCACCAATGGAGTTTTGGTTCCTTGCCGCTATCGCCTTTGGCTTGCTTAGTTGTGGACGCTTGACTGATTGCACAGACACTATTGGAAGAGAGGTGAACTGGATGATGACATCACTGAATCGTCAATGAATTGACTTTAGTTGAAAAAATGACTCTTTGTCATTGTCCTCTTGTATTATTGACAAACTATTTTCCTGTTGACCCTGTAAAGCTGCTTTGACATAATCGGTATTGTATAAAGCGCTATATAAATAAAGGTGACTTGACTTGACTCAAATGCTTTAGTCAGTTCCATCTCCCATAATAGCTCGATTGTGGCTACTCAATTGCAATTAACCTACACTTCAATGGTGCATAAAACTAAATCAAAAGAAAAGGCAGATAACAAATAATAGCAGATAAATCAGCTCCATAGTAGGTTCCAAAAGCAAAGGTGCTCAATCCTGTTCCTGGAGCTGTACCTTCCTGCAGAGTTCAATTCCAGACCTGCTCAACACACCTGTCTATAATTATCATGTGCTCCTGAAGATCTTTAATTAGCTGGTTCAGGTGTATTTGACTAGGGTTGGAGCTGAACTTTGCAGGAAGGTAGATCTCCAGGAACAGGAGTGAAAATCCAAGGGCGCTGTTTTTATAATCATTGTAGGGTTCCACCAGTAGTGGCCACTCATGCAACTTAAGCAATGATTAGTGGTCCAGTGGTTGGGACACTGTTCCTGAAGGCCCCCCAACAGTCGTTCTGAGGCTTCCCAGCTAGACCGTATCTCAACACTGAATATTAGAAGGAGACATAAAGGAGTAGTAAACCTGTATGATTATGTCTCCACAGTGACGATTATGGTGCAATTACAGTGTAACTGTAATATTTTCCTTATTTTTCCATTACTGCCGTCATATCAGTAATGCTATAATATATGTATAATTATATTTGTAGTATTTTGATGCAAAAAAAATTTGAATGAATGTAAATGCGAATTAATGAAAATCAAAACAAAACAAATCAACAAAACAAAAGAAAAGAAGAAGTTGATGAGGGAAGGCCATAAAAATTAGAAGTGGAACTGAATTGTCATCAGCCATTGTTACATATTCATAATTCCTCCACCCTTTGACTTGCATGCCGACCTGAACAAATGATAGTAACGAGATGCCCAGTTCATTTAGTTTGAATGTGCTTACCATTACTGGATTAAACGTTTTCTTAATGGTAATTGTTTCTTTCTCTGTCTCTTCTCTTCACATTAGGTTGTGAATATAAGTTCCTGTGCACTTAAGTGCACAAATTAATTTAAATAAAAATGTGACATTTCAGAGAAAAATTCTAGTATAAGGTAAATTAATTAGACATTACCTATACACTGGTAGTTTTATTGGTGCAGAGATTAGCATATTTTTGTCAATTGCTCACAACTGCTTTTATCACTTAATTAGAAGCACTACAATTACTACATTTTGTGGTCTGTTACATAAGGACTACTGATCAGACATTTAAAAGTTTATATCAAAGTGCAAAGCATGCAAAATGTGTAAATAAAGCTCTGTAAAAACTTTTACAACACTGTGTTGTAAGTGTGTCTTATAATAAAGTTCTACACACTTGTGGTCTTCAAACCCACATGAAAGTCTTGGGACAGGCCCAGAGACTGCAAGTGTTTGTGGTCTGTTACATAAGGACTACTGATCAGACATTTAAAAGTTTATATCAAAGTGCAAAGCATGCAAAATGTGTAAATAAAGCTCTGTAAAAACTTTTACAACACTGTGTTGTAAGTGTGTCTTATAATAAAATTCTACACACTTGTGGTCTTCAAACCCACATGAAAGTCTTGGGACAGGCCCAGAGACTGCAAGTATGCAGGTCTTTCCGGTTTGTTCTGCAAAGTTTAGCTCAATCCCTAATCAAACATGCATGAAAAATCAAACCAGTTTTCAGAATTACTTGACGGTTCCAGGCAGATGTGTTTCATTAGGGATGAGGCTAAATTCTGAAGGATAGTGGCCCTTCTAGACAACTGATCTGTTTTATTCTGTAACGAAGATGAGTGCTTTCAATAAGCAGGAAAATTCCTGACTCTAAATAATTAACCTTACATGTGTAAACATTTGCTGTATAGGCAAAATTCTGACATAAAATGTGATTTGATCAAATTTGAATACAAAATGTGGTGACCAAATGTGCAGTTGGGTAAAGCTTATGGTTCATGGGTAACAATCAACAATAACAAATTCTTTTAAAATAGTTTGTAACCCTTTTAAAACTTTGTTGCAGAAGTTTAAAAAAAAAAAAAAAAGTCCATTTTATGTTACATTTTTATTATTTAAAAAACTTATAGAAGCAGGTGAAGACATCTGAGTTCTATTTAGGATTGATCTTTTTTTTAGGATTTTTTTTTTTTTTGAAAAGCAATCACACATGAATAGACATTAGTCAGTGAATAGAGTTGTCAAAATTGAAATTGGGACCACTAGGGCCAGACTAAAAAATAATAATAAAAAAAATGTTCAAAAAATAACAGCATACTCCCTTGGGCGATCTATAATCATATACTTAAAAAAAAAGATTTAAATAAAGGAATTAAAAGAATGGCGTCCTCAAAGTATCTGACCAATTATCAACTACTTCCGGGTCGCCTCTCATGGAACCGACGCTTTTCTCTAGTTTCCCTTCTAATGATTCATTTCTGTATACCAAACCTTTTCCCTTTGAAAAGCTGTTGCAGCGCGATATGCCGACTGTGAAAAGGACCAGTAAATTGCAAAGCACTATTTTTTAAATGGACATCATTTTTAACTACAAACCAAGCGACCGACCTATGCAATCAAAAATAATCGTAATGTCTTAATCATTAATATTATGTTTTTATTTTTTCTAATTATTTTCTGTACCTTAAACCGAGTAAATCACACAGTGGACATTGTGGTCAGCGTGCGAATTTGCGTTGTTCAAAAATCGTCAAAGTTGGATAAACTTTTTCCAAACACAAAAGCAGAGTAACGTGGATAGAAGGTAAGTGTTCCTAACGCATGTGTGCGCTGTGATAATTGTTACGTAAATGTTTTGCTCTACAGATTAGTGTAGAACTTCGTATATCGGGTTGTTATATTCATGTTTAAGTCAAGGAAATGTGTTTTAGAGTTACTCGTTCCGGTTGTGAATGGACTTTAAACAAAGTAGCTACGGTCTAATGGGACCCAAAACCCATGAGACTCTTCAAGGACTTTAAATCGTAGATGATTTACCTTGTGATTACATTGTAATATATCTTCTAGCTAAATACCGTTGTTCTTGAAGATGCAATTTTGAACCTGAAGAAGAAGTTATCTAGGTTGTTAAAAGTAGGCTAGGCATAATCTAAAGTTAATTTATTTTAAATACATTTATTTTATTTTAAGCACTAGCATTTAGGATGAGGCATATTTATCACAAGCTAAAAAAAAAACGTTTAAAACATTTTCATCAAAACAATGCACTCCTATGCACCTATTCACACCAGGGGGGAAAATTGTCTTATGACAGAACAGGCTGATGACTTTAAAAAAAAAATTAATTCTTTTGTTTATTTTTATCAGGAAAATAAGGAGTTATTTTTTTATTTTTATGTTTTTATATTTATTTATTTATATCTAGTGTCCAGACATATTTGCTGCTACACATAGTAGTCTATTTGGTGGTGCTAAAGCATCATATTTGTTTTGACAATTGACCAAAAAAAAAAGGGAGAGAATTGTTTTGTCTTGCTAGGGAAAGCTTGCATTGGGGGTCGTACGCAGGGGTCTTATCCTCTATACATTTGGCATTAATATTCATATGATAAGACAGACTCCAAATTTTCTTTCATTGTTTTGTTTATTGTGATCCCAAACAGGTTGTAGCCAGGAAACATTTCTAGTGAATAATGATTGAAATGTAAGTTTGTTTGTCACACAAATCTATCAAAATATATACCAAATATATATATATAGATATATACCAAAACCGAGAGTGATAAACTTTATATCATAGTAGTAAAGACAATATGAACTGAATTATGAAAATTCACTTTATCAAATTTGTAAAATCATGTTGATCTTGAAATGAACGTGAATGATTCATCCATGTATGTATTTTGTATTTGTTTTGGCCTCATAATGTTTAACCAAAATGTCAAACCCAGTTTTTCAGTGAAAATGACAGACTTCTCACACGAGGTGTACGCCTTAGTGTGTTGTGCATACTGTTAAACATATCGACTTTGACAAATGATACTTAGAATGTACATATTGTAGAGATTTGTGTAGCTTTAATTAACAAACTGTTACAAAACATGGCTTGATTAAAATTTTTGCTACCTTGCCGATACTGATCCATTATGTTTTTTTTTCCAGTACAGAATATCTTTAACTTATTAACTTGCTAACTACACACGGCTTCATTATAAATTAAGAGAAAACATAAAAGTACATAAAATATTGCATAAATGATATTTAATGTAACAAAATAAATTAGAATTGTAAAATAGGTTACTTTTTAATACAAATACTACTAAATAAATATATACACTCTATAAACAATATGTTGTTTACTAGGACAACTGACATGATACATACAATAAAACAATTATACAGGCTAAACGTTAAAGCTACAGGAGGAACATTGTTTTAGTAATTACGTGAATTGTGCTTTGCCTCGGCTGTTCTGTGTGGGTGAATCTAATGGCGAATTTCATCAAAAGTAACAGTACTACTACTAATAATACTCTCTTGATTGGATTGGATGTACGCTTCCATTTAAATAAAGAGTTCAAAAGAAGCAATATGATATGACGGTAAACACATAGTATGCCATTTCCCATGAAATCTGTCCCAACAATTCCTGATGTACTTGTGCATTACTTAAATTGTTAATTTCAAACAGAAAAGTTACATAGTGTAGCTTTAATTATCTTTCATTAAAAAACAGTATGAAAGGCTCCACTGCAGAGTGACTTAAAAGCATTTTATACACATTCTGGGTGCTTTACAGATGATGGTATGCTTTACAGCAGTATCTCTTTCTTGAGTCACAGATGAACCCTCGCACCATAATACAAAGTTTAGAGCACAAAGAAGAGATATTGTGTGTGCGCAACACAGAGTGTATTGCATCTATTCGACAGTTTACCAAGCCTTTTCATCAGGGTTTTAAATTCTAGTAACTGTGCTTGTGAATGATGTGTTTTTATTCAGTCCTCTTCTCTCCAGTGACCTCATTTAACAGACACCCGATAGCGAGTACCATACCATTCAGAATCACCAATAAACTCCAGCAAAATGCAGTCATTTTAAACAAAAGCACAGACCTTTATGTTCAAATTATGTACAAGGGAACATTGGAACATGTTGGAGGGAGTTTTAACGTGCTGAGTGTCATAACTAATTTTGACAGTGTTTCAATGCTGAATGGAGGAAGAGAAGTTTTCAAACAGGAATTCCAATCAAATATACTGTCTTTTACTGTCTAATATAATGTCATCAGAAGACCTAAAATATAGGGCATGAAATTATTTATGGTGCTTTTTCATTAAAGTGGAAGGCCATATTATACGAACATCAATAAACTACTCTGGTTCGGTTATTAACAGTGAAGTACTCAGTACCATCATGCCAAGATCAAAAGAGTTGCCCAAGCCCCTCAAATGTAAGGTTGTTGTAGCCTGTGAGTAGTGAGATTAGCAACATTATGTTTCCCATTTCTACATGAGCACATTCTAAACATTCATATTCTCTGTAGTTCCATACAGTTTTTGAATGAATTCAATGAAGTCTTTTGATAGAAAAATTAAGACTGAACTCAAAGTAAAGTTTGTCAAGACAAACATTAATGTTGGCTTAACAAAGCCTAGTTTAACGTTTATTCAGGACTTTTAATTTGTCAATTTTTTTACATTCCCCATACACATACTAACCCTAACACTGTTCCAAGCCAAAAGAGCTTGTCTGTATTTCTGTGTGATATTGTGGTGCATAGGATGGGGTCTTAAAAGGCTTTTCTGGATTCTGTTTGAACTTTTCTGAATTCCATTTTAATGGTTAGATTTAAATTTGAGTAATCAAACAGCATGTCTAATTAATTGAAATTATGAAACGTATACAATTTAGCAACTGCTTATTTAAAATTGAACAAAAATCACATTTTAGGGCCCTACATAATTCTATTTTTATTTATTTATTTTTTTTTCTGTTTAAAATTTTCTGGATTCCCATTTAATGGTTTAATTGAATGTAATAATCAAAAAGCAGTTCTAATCGATTTAATTCATAAAACACAATTTATTTGTATTTTTACAATAGTCTTTTACAATAGCTTTCTTGATTTATGATTTAATACAAATTTATTGCAAAAAAAACAATGGCATACAAATGAATTTTATTATATGAATTATAATTTCATTATTACTATTATTATAATTATTAATACATTGCGAAGTACATTCAACTGAAAAAAAAAATTGTCTATTTCTTCAAGTGAATCCAAACTTTTGTTTTGATGGGATGTTTTGAAGACCTTTGTTTCTGTATAATGATTTTTATCAAATGAAATTGTGAAATGTTTGTGAAGTCAACTTTCAGAGCATGTCTGGAGATGAATTTCTTGTAGAGTGTCTTTTGAGACAGCATTGGATGAAAATACTATGCATAATTTTTTTTAAAAGTGTTTTGCTATTTGGTTTTCAGGGTGTTATATTTGGTTGCTAGGCTGTTTTGGCTGGGTGCTGAGCATCACTAGGGGGTTCTAGCTGGTTACCAGAATGTTCTGGCCAATTTGTTGTTTGTTGGCCAAAGGGTTGCTACGTGCCAATAATAATAATAAATGCCAAGAGAGCTAACACCATCTCTGTGGCAGCCCAAGGCTCTGTAAATAGTAAAATAAATAGTGGACACAGTCCACTTCTTTCTTTAGCCAATCAAAGAACTTTTGATTTCTGCTTGCCAGTCATTTTGCGGGTGCCAGTCATTTAGCAACACAAATTAAGATTTTATTTTCTCTCATCATCTTTTTTCCATCCATTGAAAGTAGGGCTGTGCAAATAATTGAATGCGATTTTCATGCACATCTCATCAGTAAAGCCGGTTCTGTGATTAGTAGTAAATCTCCAGCACGTGCTTTCAGATGGAGCGGCATTTACTACACAGAGCCGTAGATCACTGACAAGCTACGCAATATCGCGTTCAAAATCGCAGGCGATGTTATATATGTAACATTTTTAAGCTTCAAAAAGTACATTGTGAAAGTAATCCCTAAGAATCGAGTCTGCTGAAGAGACACAATCACTTATGTTGAACTGATTTAATTTAGAAGATTTAATTAGAAGATAATTCAGAAGTACTTTTTATATGACAATGATTACAAAATTATCATCTTGTAATTTAATATAGACTTCAAGCTGGGCTAAGTGTTTCAATAAAGCATGTTTAAGTTTTCCTATTTTATAGGGATCTTGCCTAGGGCACCTAAATGATGAGAAACGGGCTCTTACTAATAACAAAGATAACAAAGAAAGTCAGAGATGTACAGTGATATAGTGGTGCAAATCTGTAAATGTACTTCAGGCCTGTGTCTGTGGAATGACAGGCTGTAGTCTTGTGTATGTGTGTTTGTTCCCCTTCAGCAGGGGGGAAAGAGAGAAAGCCGTCCAGCTCCCTTTGTCTCTTTTGTTGGAGTGGAGATTTAAAAGGTCAGTGAAAAGAGGGGGAATTTGAGAATGAGGGAGAGTTGCAGATGGAGGGGAGGGGTGAGTGAGTAATGTTGAATATGTGAATGAGTGCATGGACACGCTGGAGTTTGTAAGGTGTGCATAAGTATTTGAATAAAAACTAAATTAATTGTATATAAATACAGTATATTAATCAATATTTTATTTAACGTGTAATGCGTTCCTTGTTACTTGACAGTTATAACAGCATATTAATGTAGTATAATTTATCATTCAGACAACTATTGTTTTATCAATGTCTTTCTTTTACATTTTAAACTTCTTTGTATTGTATGGATTTACTGACATGTATACATCAGGAAAAAAATAATCTGTAATTTTGTACATTTCTAAATTCAGATACTAACTCTTTACTACTACTACTACTACTACTACTAATTTTAATAACAGTAATTCAGAAAGATGAACCTAACTCTAAACCAATAGGTAATTAAAATCTTTTCTGCGGTCTGTTTCTCTTCCTTTGTCTCATTGATGCAGTCACACAGAACTCCTCAAAACTCCCTGGGACATGCATAAACATTCCTACCCTTTAGATTGTCTCTGTCCTGGGAAAAGGGGTTGCCATGGTGAAGAGAACATGAATGTTGGACCAGACCTTTCTAGCCTTTTAGGGCTTTAATAAAGATCGTTCTCCTTTTTTATTCCCTGATGCAGCACTACTAGTAAAAGCCTTCTTGATCTGTTAAAAGTGCAGAGTTTTGTTGGCTCTTTGTCATTGCAGATATGACATTTCTTTCTTTTTTTTTGTAGGGAATATATGTAGATCCATACAACAATAGTCCCTTTGATGTTATGGAGGCAAAAACTCTAAAAGATGCATTCCATATTTAATGTTTATTTAGAGTAGAGAAACCTTAATGTACACTGATTGTGTAAGCAAGCATTCATTTAGGGATATGTGTGAAGAACTCCTTACAGTTAGTGGAGTCTCTTGGCATTTATTTGCCTCTTGTTGGAAAGCTCTGGTGGGTCTCTGGTTGTCCTGGGAACTACCCCTCTTTTCATTTTTTTCCCCTTGCTGAATTAGTGGGAACAAACCCCCACCCACCTCCACACACTATAAGTCTCTCTCTCTCTCTCTCTCTCTCTCTCTCTCTCTCTCTCTCTCTCTCTCTCTCTCTCGGAACATAGCTGTTACATAAGGATACATTTGTTGCATATAACACAAACCTGCAGAATTGTCTGTGTTTCAAAAGTGGGCCTTGCTTTTGGAGGGTTATGGAATGACCATTTCATGTTGCTTTAGACATTCTTTTGTGGGCTTGTTTCAGTGTTTGTACAAAATCCTCTTAGATGACCTTATATTCTCAAATACTTTGGTACATTGTGGAATGCTTGGTTGAGTCTATAATTTCCTCAGGGCCTGTCTGGCCTCAAACCATAATGCTTCCATTCCTGCTGCACTGTTTGGATCTCCTTTTAGCCAGAGGCTGTTTTTAGTTTAATAAATAAACAGTTCAAAGCACATTATCTATAGTATTCGATTATGTCATCAAACATTCCCTGCCACAATACTGGTTAAGGAATGGCATAAACAAAGGAAAGCAAAGCACTTCTCTGCTGCTGCTGAACTGCATAGAGGAAAACTATACTGAGAAATGGATAAGAGTTAGAGAGACCTGTTGGAGTGCATAATTTCTGCTGCTTTTTGATACAAAAACTTGATACAAATGGTTATATCAATGTCATAAATTAATATTTTAGGATTTACTTAAAGTTGATTTTTAGTAATGGAAGAATATGCACAATGATTGATCCAGTTGTCCCACTTTACCTATATTCGCCCTTTCCTTTGGATTATGATGTCATTAAGTTCTCATGAAGTGATTAGAGAAGATAAGCTTATAGGAATCCTAAAAGAATAATTTGCTTTAAAATGTGAATTCTTTCATCATTTCCTCACCCTTATTCATTCTACAAAAAAGTTAAAATTTTAAAAAGTTCACATTGCTCTTTTTAAATTATTGAAAGCATATTCAAAAAAAAAAAAAAAAAACACATCATAAAAGCAGGAGTATAGCCAGGGACAAGGCTTTGGGTGTGCCATGTGTAAACAGGGTGTGCAACAATTAAGCACAATAAAGTGAAATACAGCTGCATGCAGCAATAATAAGAGTCCAAGCATGTGTGGACATGGAAAACATAACCAACACAAACAATTTAAAAGAATCCTGTGCATGTTGTACATACAGTTTTGGCAAATTTCTTCTTTATTGATAGCAATTGGAAAACATTGAAGAGCCACACAGAAAGTTATGAGTGTTAAGTTATGTGAAGTTTTAACTGTGTTTAACACATACTAGTAAATGAGGCAATACGGAAATAAAATCACTCAAAAAGAAATTAAAATCTACAAAGAAAATGGTATCATCTATAAAAATTCAAGCATTCCTAGCTAGTATGTTTAAGCTTTCTCTGGATATAGTCTAGTGCTTTAAACATGAACCAGCACCATTTATTCAATCACATTCCATTGCATTTTTTTTTCTAATTGAACTGTAGGCCTATTTATGGAAATAACAGCAGCATAATACATGATCATAAATGCAACAACACAATGGATTATTCAAATACAAACAATGTAAAGATGAAAACTGAAAATTAAAAGAAGAATGAACAGAAGATATAATAAGCTGATATGTGTTTTGTTCAGAGGCTGTAATGCTGTTAAAAGTGATGAAAATATTGTGAAGGAGGTGGGCTTTAAAAAAAGTTCTTCCTCCTAATTACAGCTTAGTGAGTACTGAAATGTTAAAACATACTTTATCAATAATTGAGTGTGTTTATGGCTATATGGCTCTTTGATAAGGGAGCCATTTGGGATTTAATCTTTAATGATTAGATAGTGATGAGCTATTTCGGCACCAAAGACATTTATTCATAAATCTCTCTAAATATGTCACATGTCCCAGTCCTGTTTTTATGGTTGTTCTGAGTGCTGTAAGCGACTTCATTCTCGAATCTGACCCAATTATCCAATCCAATATACGAACGGTGTTATTGTCCTGTCACATGTTTTTGCCTTTGTCCTATGAGTGATACAGCAAAGTGCCCCAGCTCCTTTGTCTTTGTCTCCACTCCCATTTTAATCTTCATTCATCACTGTAATGAGTGCTTTTGGTCTTTGTGTTGTGGGTTGTTGTGCTTGATTCCCTCCCTCTTTCCTCCCACCTTTCTACAGCTTTCTTTGCACATTTCTTGAGCCTTGAGCCAGATCTGAGGTGTGAACAACTTGACTGAACTTGTAAACTCTTGACCCTTTGATAAAAGTTTAGTCTTTGTTTCAAACCACACAATTCTACTTTCTACCATTTATGATTGCTGGATATCCTAAAATTAAGTGAAGCAATCTACATGGTTATATCCAACAACATGACAAAATAATAGTTGTCCGTTGTGGTTTATGTTGTACAGTATGTTCACATAGCATTGGTTCACCAAAATGTAGCCTAGTTGTGAATCCTGAATATTTAAGGTGTTAGTTTGGTTATAAGTAACAGTGAATGTTGCAGACTCAATGTGGTCATAACCACAAACACAACAAAGTTGAGAAAAGACTTTCAATTAAGAGACCAAAATCAGTGTAGAGTGTGTAATCGCAGAGATTTTTATGAGGCTGCTGTAATTAAACCGAGTCCTCTCTATCCCAAAAGAATGCTGAAACTAGAGTTCAATCAACTGCGGTTCCTGTACTGACCGGTGGAACTCGCTGTTCTGGCTACGTGCCTGAATGGTCTTGTTGACCCATATAGCCCTGGGTCTGCAGTTTTTCCGCATATAGATAGCCCCAGTGGCAATGAACATGCACTCTTTCCCATTTAATTTTCAGTGTAGGCATGTGACTGTGTCTAATTTTTATATCACAATAATTTCTGAACTTTTTATCTTGTTATACGGCATTATCACAGTTATTGAATTACGCTACAAAAAATACACGATGATGTTCTGTTTATCATAAGTGCTGGAGCTCTTTAAATCAGCAGACTGGATTCTGATTGGACGTCAATGTTTCGTTTCATCAAAGTGTTGTGATTCTAAAAATATTGTTCCTCTGTGGCATTTTAGTTTAGGTGTGGACAGTGCTATTCTTTTACATTTAGGTTGGTCTTTAAAACTATCTTCATCGTTATAGGTTTCATCCTTGGTGTGAATGAGCTTTAACTGTAAGTCAGTGTTTTAAAATTCAAATAAGTGTTAAGATTTCACTTATGAACAGTTAAATTATTTGATTATTTGTAAAACGAACAAATAAAAATCCAGCATAGTCCTTTATAACTAAAGAACAATAATAAAGAATCAGAACACCTTTTGGACTGGTATATTTTAACTGAATGCAAAAATGTAAGCATGTTTACTTTTTCTGGTTTGAGCTTTGAACGGTGAGGTAAAAAGATGTGTCCCTGGCACTAAATGCTCTCACTGAAGGAGCACTTGTTGCAGAGAAACATATGAGCTATAGCAGCAAGATGAGGTAGTTCTTAAGCATGCTGCAATGGATCTGTTTCTGATTTTATTGTTGGCACAGAAAGGTACACTTTACCTCAGCTTCAGCCATTGATTTGAGGAAGCTTCTGCCTTCACGCTCCCCTTCCCCCTTGCCTTGTGGAGGTGATTTTCTTGAGCATGGTGGCCAAGCTTTTTGCTCAGAGTTGGGATGGACATTTGTTCTGTATGGGCAACTACCTCATTCAGTGGTGTCGTCTCTGTCAGTTTTGATGCTTCCTTGATTCAGCAGTTGACTCCGGCCTTGAAGTCAAAAACATATTTTTCCAAACATAGGAAAAAGTATGTTTTTGTTGCCTGTTTTAATGTGGTGGGAAAGTTGTCAGTAGTCTAATCTCATGTTATTGAGAGTGAATAAGGGCATATTCAGATCTTCTGACTGTTTTCCCCCCAAGCTTATTTACACCTTTTTTTGTTGTTGTTGTTGTTGCAGTTCATTGTCCCATCAGGCTTTTAGTTGGTCTGGATTTAGTTTAAAAACACACTTGTTTCAGTTTGGATAAAGAATTGTATATAATTTAAAGAATTTGCAGCGCTTGTAGTAAGAGTTCAACATTATCAAAGTCCATCACGGAGTTGAGTCTCAGTGGAGAGACAAATCATTTGATTTCAAACCTGTATGATATTATTCTCTCTGTGAAACACAAAAGGGAAGTTTTGAATAATGTTCCTGCTCTCTTTACTGTACAGTGACAGGTCATAGTGACCATGTCTGTAAAGCTCAAAGAAGCATCGTAAAATCAGTCCATAAAACCTGTGCACTACATTCCAAGTCTTCTTAAGCCTTACAATAGTTTTGTTTATAGTTTAGATTTATTTCTTCATATAACAACAACATTAGCCAGGAGTTCAGTGTTTCAGGTTCAAAGGTGCACACACATTGGTCTGGCCTTTGTCTCTGTTAATATATTTAGCTATTCAAGGATCCTGTGTGTGTGTGTGTGTGTGTGTGTGTGTGTGTACTTAACCATATGGGGACAAATTTGTACCAAGTGAGCTAAAGCTGACAAAACCTCCTTTTTAAGGATGTCCTTGTTTGTAAACCAATACTAATGGATGCTAAAATAATAATACAGTAATAATAATTTAAAAAAATATGTTTATTGATTGATTGTCGAATGGCGAAAGTTTTCTGTTATGGTGTGGGTTAGGTTACAGTATCTTTAACTAGCTGTAAATAAAAAAAAACAATAGAAATCTATAGAATAGCCCCATTTGGATAGCTAAATATGTAAGGGTGTGTGTGTTCCGCTTTTTTCAGATTTCCCATCTGTGAGATGTAAAAAAAAAAAAGTACATAAACCTCACATAGCTTGGTTTAATATTCCTGATAGAGGCCATAGTTCAGGATTTTAACAGCTGAAATTATTACCAATTTCTTGATATCAGACTTATTCAGATGACATTATATTATTTGAACCATTAACTTTTTTGAGCTTTTTATTTAAGCTTTAGGAACTCTTTTATAACATGTTATATGGAAAATCTTTGCTCATGGCCTCAGTTAAATTCATATTATAGCCTTGTCATTTTTTTTGTTGACAAAAATCATGTAGGCTTAATAAACATTAGCATGCTAACACAAGATATTATTTATTTTAAGATACATTTGTATTTAATTGACCAGTTTATTAATCTAAATATTGTTAACATTTAATAAACTGAACAATCTGAAACTGCTGTCACCAACATCTCGCAGTCTTTTAATGAAGTCTTGAAGTAGATATTTTTAGGATATTGGACATCAATGTTAACTTGAGGTTTTTGGTTGAAGGACTTGAGCGTGTATGTCACCCTAGAGGTGTGTCGGGCAAGTGTGTGCATGTTTTTGGCCAGAAGATCAAATAATTTGTGTGTTTGAGTTGCTCTTATTATTAGATGACTGGGCTGTTCTCTTTCCCATGTGTTGTGTTCTATTCTCTTTAGACTGAACATAAAATCAATATTTTAGGATTTTGTTTTGCTTTTGTAGTACATTTTAATACCTCTTATACAAGAGTTAGTTTCAGTCCTCAAAATATAAGCACTCTTTGCGATCTTTCGATGCTTGGCCACTCAAATTTAAGTTTGCAGTATATTTATTTCTCTCTTGTTGAATTTCTTGTTTCAGTCTGGAATGTCACAGTAGTAAAATGTGTTGCCAACACCATTTCATGTTGACTTTTAAGGAATGTTTAGCTGGCAGGAAGAGATATAACTATTACACTTGTCCTACACAGAGTCTAGCAGATATTTCCTAAAGATTTAAGACCGAACACTCAGGTTTAAACGTGTTGTGTTTACAGGACTCCTAGCTCAGAGCATTACTGTGCTGAAAGTAGCCTCATGGACTGTTCATTCACTGTCAATTCAATAGCACATTGAATTGATTCTTCAAAGACCTTTATATATACAGCTTTTTATAAAGGCAGCTGTGCCACTATTTGAATGGGATGCTGCAGGTCTATATTAGGCTATGTTCACCCTGCAGACATTAGTGCTCAATTCCAATTTATTGATCAGATCTGATTTTTTTTTTGTATGGCTGTTCAGATTATTTATAAATGTGGCCAATATCAGATTCCATTGTGAACGAATGACGGTCCTGAACTGACCCATATGCATAAAAAGAATGTTAACAAGATGGTGTGAAGCATTCTGTCATACAGAAGTAAACATGGAGACCACTGAAGTAAGCGTTCATGCATTCATTTATAAGTCGATTTACTGCGGACACCAGTAAACTTGTGAGCAGGCGACAAGGATTACGAAGATGAGAAGAATAAGAAAAAAAGCTAAGTTTTTAAATATTTCTGGTGTTTTTTTAACCTTAAACCACATAAACACATTGCATTACACCAAATACACAACATAATGTTCTTTTTAGCAATGTCATATGACCCCTTAAAGTTTAGCTCGTGTAGAGCTGTCACTGTAATATACCGTAAACACCTCTCTCCACTGACTACATCCGTAACTGTCTGTCATATTCACAGAGTGATCAAAGAACTACCGGAGTCGGAGTGTAAATTGGAGTAACTCCCCTTCAGCGCAGAATTATGACGAATTTCAATCTAGAGTGACGTAAAAGATGCATGAATTCTGATATGACCGTTCAGACTGAGGTCGAATTGCAAAACATCTGATCTGAATTGGATTCAGGACCACATAAGGAAGTGGCCCAAATGTGGGGCCTCATTTATAAAATGTTGCGCAGAAATAAATTTGATCTTACGATCATCTCTCAAATATGCGTATGTGTGATTCATAGAATGAACGTACACAGAGAAAATGCACGTACGCGTCTCTTTCAGATGTGAAATCTGTGAATCGCAAATGATCTTGAATTTGCGTGCAACTGAATGTTTTCAGCTCTCTGCCTTGTAAACGACTCCTAATTAATGTCATTAACATATAAAAGATCACCAGTCATTGTCCAAATCCTTTAATTTAGAACAGCAAGCTGCAAGAACAGCTTACATTTACAAAAACCTGCAGTACTCCGACAAGAAAAAGTGTGTATGTCTGCTCAGACCCTGACGTGACGCTAAGCACTTTTCCACATCAATGGCAGTTTTTACAAATATGAGCTTTTTTACAAATAAGATCAAATCTGAGTATACGCACACTTTTATAAATGAGGCCCCAGGATCAAAAAGATCAGATTCCATGTGGTTTGTGCTGTTCACACTGGCAAGGAAAAAATAAGTTCTGTGTCACATATGAACAAAAACTGGGCCACATTGTTCTGCAGTGTGAATGTAGCCTTATTGTAGCATCATAGTTTATAATATATATATATATATATATATATATATATATAAGTAATGTATATTTAGAAA
>NW_015642075.1:40230-58307 GCF_001515625.1 Sinocyclocheilus rhinocerous | reverse complement strand
AATAAAATATTTACAAAAATGTGAGGGGTGTACTCACTTCTGTGAGATACTGTGTGTGTGTGTATATATATATATATATATGTATATATGTATGTATATGTATATGTATATGTATGTATATGTATATATATGTGTGTATATTCAGTATATCCACCTGCCACTAAATGTTAAATGATCGTTTAATAGTTCAGATCAGTTTCCCATTTCCAGTTCTCTTTTTCAAAGTTCCTTTTTTGTGTAAATATGCAAAGTATTTAAGTTAAATGCTGCTTTTATTGGCTTTATGTTATGTCAGACTTGGTTATATAAATTATGGTATCTACTTATCTAATGCCCCTTTTACACAGAGATTCCGGAACGTTTCTGTAAAAGTTGTTCTGGTAACTGTTTTGGGATTGTGGAATTTTAGTGCTGATGCTTAGTATTTTGTTCTGTGCTAACTAGACCTGTAAAAATGTTTGCTGGAAGGAGGTTTGCATTAAATACAATGAACAACATTTTTTCTTGGTATCTCTATGAATGTTTTTTTCAATTCACCTCTATTACGTTGCCCCACTGACTGTCATAAATATGGCATATAAGCAAAATTGTAACAGAATCAGATTAATAATAATAAATATATTTGTACCGTTAGGTTTTCTAACAGCTTTTCTGTAAGCTTTTTTATTTATTTATTAATGTTTTATTATGCTATTTCTTATCCACAAGTGAATGTATAAGTAAATGTACACAAGTAAACCAATGATTACAGGAGTGAACAATGTACAGTTTGTTGTAAACAGCTAGCTGTATCATAAAATATAAAGAATACATTTCTATCATTTGTTGCATGATCCCACAAACATCGGATTTAAGGAATTTATTAGATAATTTCAAGTATTTGATGTAATAAAATCTTTTTTTTTTTTTTTTGCTGTTAATGAATTTCAACAGCGTAGAGAGTTAGATGTGCTATCAGTATTGTCTGAGATTGCAAGCTCATTGGGAATACGTGACTTTGGCTACATCTATATTTCACTGCAGGGGCCCGTTCGTCGTATGTGGATTACTCAGTTAGCTGGATTTTATTGTTGGCGATTTAACATGATCCAGGACTGATAAGTTTTTTGAAGCTTATCCCAAAGTTGCTGCCATAACAACAGGTCCGTAAACTCAAACCTGCTGGGGGGCAGGCTTATTTCAAGTAAACAGGATTAGCTTGTATCATTTTGTGAAGGTGATACTGAATGTCTGTCCCAGCCACTGCTATGTTCTGCAGCAGTGTACCGTAAGTGCATCTTATTAAACCAGGAAAAATAATTTTAAAATGTTAAATTTTTTTAAAAATAATTGACCATTAGAGATATGCCGGTATCACATTTTCATGTTGCGATTAATTGATAATGCTTTTATCACGGTATACGGTATTATCACGGTATTGAAATTTAGTTGCAAAAACCGTGTTGTCATAATACAGTATAACAAGTTTAATAACATTTTTCTTAAGTTAACCTTAGTTAATGCATTAACATTCACAATGAGCAATAGCTACATTTGCTACAGAAGTTATTAATCTTTGTTTAAAAAATACAACTCTTAGTTCATATTAGCTCATTAAATAACACAGTTGCAACTTTTATTTTTAACAATGTGTTATTAAATATTGGAGTTACCTAAGATTAATGAATGTTTAGAATAATTTTTCATTAGCAGTTTGTTAACTAATGAATTAACTAATGTTAACTAATGAATCCCTAATGTAAAGTTTGACCGAAAAATAAAGAATCAAAACACTTTCAAACAATATCTAGGGCATGCTGTAGTCCAGATTAAAATGTAAAAAAGTTTGAAAATAAATAGCCTATTAAGTCTAAATATTTAGGTATTTGGCACTGTGATGAACACCATAGCAAAGTCACAAATTTGAATGGCTATTTAAATCATTTAAACGCCTTTCAGAAACAGAAAGCTGTTTTGTTTACTGGGTTTCCTGGCTGCATTATGTTTAGCTCCATCTGCTGTCAGAGAGTGAATGTGCTTTCATTCAGAGCGTCTCTTGGGCGTTCCGCCATGCGCTTCTCATCCGTGCTTGTTTACAGCAGAGTGCACACGCGTCTTTGACTCAGCATACTGCGGTGTTGTGCATTGTGACCAGTTGATGGGAAAAGTATTCTTAAAATGCATTCAAAATTCTGAATAATTTGTTATAAATAATTATTCTCTGTATTTTGAAGTGACCATGATACCAATATCGTGCATATTCATCATCGTGATATATCGCATTACCGAATACTGGCACATGTCTATTAACCTGACCAAAAAACAATCTTTGATAATTGACAATCAATTTTACGTGGTGAGAGATTTATTTGTGAAGGAATAATTATCTCAGAATTTTATTGTAGTCATACATGCATTATGTACAGTTTGTCTGAGCTGTGCATTAATTTGAACAGGTGGCTTTTATGCAGGAGGCTTTGATGCATCCACTTCTCAAATGTCAAAATGCTTTTATGATGCACAGTTAATTTAAACAACATGTTTGAAGAACCAAATTAGCCAGAGATCAGTTATCATGATTTAAAGATCTGGCATCTGTCAAATCATCTGTATTGTATTGATGTATTAAGATGTATAGATGTATTAAGCAAGGTACGAAGAACATCCAGCTGAAATAAAAACTTTAAAAACGTTCCTTTTTTTCCCCTCAATTACCAGATTATCAATTACTAGGACTTATTTTCATGTGGTTCCTTGCAATACTATGCTATGACCTGAAAATACTTTTTCCATAGTGCATGATTTGTAAACTAATAAATTTGTATATTTGCATCACATGGTAAACTTGCTCGGTAGCTCACCTGGTGCAGTGTTGCACGTGCTATGCAGATCCAAGAGCTCAAAGCCTTGTAGAAGGATTAACCTTCTGGAGAAAATTGAATGCAACGCAATATCATTTTGCAAAAATGTTTTATTCTTTACACTGGGCTGTTTAATAAACCCACATCTATAATAGAGAAAAAATTATATTGCTTACAGCAACTTTTGTAGACTTGTCACTTGAAAAGTGCAGTGAAATTAACCCAGAGCAATGTATTTACTGTTTTGCAGAATCTTAGCCAGAGCCATGTAATTCCAATGAGCCAGGGTTGTGACATTTTGTAAATAAAGTGTGCCAAATGCACAGACTTGATTTATTTTTAAAGTGCTGTGAAGTTTTTTTTTCCCCCGTAATTTTTAAACAATTTTCTCTCTTTCTGTTTGTGTCATAGATTTAGCCGATGGGGACGTGTACTTGACTGTTTTGTGTGTATGCATGTCGCCCCTGCAGATCAAACCCTGGTAAGAAAATTTGTCAACAGTCTCTCTGTTTTGCTCTTTCTCTGATTGCAGTAAATGAAAAGTTCATTTGTAATTTTTATATTGTGACATGCTGTGACATGACATATGTGGCATCATTTCTTGATTTGTGTTATTGGGATATTATGTTGTTTTAATAACATTTACAATATTTACACTGATGTTTAAATAATTGGGGTTGTTATTATAATGTTTTTGTTCTTTCTCTCTTTGCTCTCAGAATAGTTGACATGCCACCTGGGATGGTGTGTGTGTTCTCTTCTCTTTTCTCTATACTGTGTTGCTGTATGGTCACCCAGAGCTCTGCTTCTTCTTACCATCACCCCACTTTCTTGCGCAATGACACCTACTTCGAGCACCTGGCTTTGCATCCTGACCCTAAATTGGGTCGGGTCTATTTAGGCGCCCGTGATCGGCTTTACCAGCTTTCTTCTGATCTTCAGCTTGAGGCAGAGGAAGAGACGGGGCCTGTGATAGACAGCCGTGACTGCCTACCCCCAATTAGTGACACAAACTGCCCACAGGCAAAATGGACCAATAACCACAACAAGCTACTACTCGTGGATCCTTATAGTCAGGAGCTCATCAGTTGTGGAAGTGTTTATCAAGGAATATGTCAGAAACTAAGTTTGGATGCAGTGGGGAAAGTGCTTTTCTCTGCAGAGAGGCCTGTAGATACGCAGTATGTGGCGGCTAATGACCCCAATGTCTCTACAGTAGGACTTGTGGCGCTCACAAGAGGCCGTGGGAAACAACAGCCGGTACTTTTTGTGGGGCGGGGTTACACCAACAGCCAACCCCCAATATCTACTCGAAACTTAGTTATGGAGCCTGTTTTCTCATATGAAGAAACTTCAAAGTTAGCGGTGGCTGGGAGGCTATCTGAGTATGACCACCATTTTGTAACATCATTTACCCATCGCTCGTATGTCTACTTCATGTTCTATCGGAGGGACTTACAGTCACCATCGAGAGAATATCGCACATATGTTTCCCGTATGTGTTTGGATGATGCTGCGTATTATTCATATGTAGAAGTTCCGTTAAGTTGCCGTTCAGCTGGAGGAAAGAATTATAACCTCCTACAAGCTCTACATGTAGGCCTGCCAAAGTTACGTAAGGCTATGGGAATAGAAAGCCCAACTGCTACGGAACAAGAGGTCCTGTTGGGGGTGTTTTCGAGCCATTTCGCCTCCTCCAGTCGGCCAAACGAAGAATCCGCAGTATGTGTGTTTTCACTTGAGGAAGTGGATAAACATATCAATGCTACAAGAGATCTATGCTACACTGAAATGGGGCGTGCAGATGGAAAGGAGGTTGCATACATTGAGTATGAAGTCAAATCAAACTGTGCCAATCTTCCAGAGGTGAGTTTGAAAACTGAACTAGTAAGTGTACTGCTTCAGACAACAGGTGTGAACAGATTTGTAGTCCCACTGTTACAAAATTTTTAAAAAGCATTTTAGAGCTATATAGTCATTGACCTGGTGTGATAAACACTAAAGTCCTCTTTATCAGGTTGAACAAACACAGTCTCAAAATCAGAGACCTTACCTTCCCCAATCACAACTGGTCAGAGGAAACCCATTTTACTACCAGGTGTAAACGGCAATGTGTCTCACCTGACCTCTGTGATTCATGAAACAGATCTTAATTCCAGGTATAAACAGAGCCTACTTTCTCCAGTAGAAAATAACTATGAGGTTAAATTATGTTGGTAACTGAGGTTGTAGTTTCAGATCCTCCAAGGTGTGATCCTGAGTCTGTCACCATTGTGCCCCTGAACATAGGAGTTAACCTCTTTAGGGGAAGCAAAACTATAATTGAACATGGCTTCATTCTATGATGACATCAAATTCCACCACCCCAGTTGTGTAGCTATATTTAAATATTCTAAACTGGTCTGGAGAGGGTAGCTAACATACAGTTATTAAAAAGATCAGAGTAAGAACACACAGTGATAAAAGAAAATTGATAAAGGCAACAAGACAAAAGGAACAAAAGAAAAATGGCAGTATGGTTTAAAAGGTCAAAGAACCTTTACTTGCACGTTACTGTTCAAAAGTTTGGGATCAGTTTGTGAAAGTTTGGGCTATTTAATTCATATATATATTTAATTATATTTAATGTAATTGTAGCAAAGTTTGTAGATACAGGCGAACATTCAAACAATTTAATAATAAAATAAACAAACACAAAACAAAAGTAAAGCAGCAGCCCCTCACGGACGACGGCTGCATAAAACATAATAAAAAGCACAACAAAAGTCCAGGCCTGGTCCTCTCTAGTCTTGCAATGTCGTCACTCCTCCTTTTATCTTTCCGGAGCTCCTCCCTGGGACTTGAGACCAGTGAGTAGCGCAGGTGTCACTTATTACCATTAAATTCCATCGGCCTTGCTCCGCTCCCACAGCCCTCGTCACAGTGATGAATTAAATTTTACAATTTACAATTTTAGCAGCCATTACTCCAGACTTCAGTTGTACATGAAGAAATCATTCTATTTTGCTGATTTCGTACTCAGAAAAGTATCTGGAAAAAAGGTTGTGCTGCTTAATGAAATGTGGAAACTGTGATGCCATCTTTTTTTAGGATTCTTTGACGAGTAAAAAGCATTTGTTTGAAATAAAATAAATTGTAAATGTTTTTACTGACATTTTTGATCAATTTAATGCATTGTTGCTGAATAAAAGTATTTATTTATTTCAAGAAAAACAACAACAAAAACACAATAGTGACATTTTATGGGTAATTTTGTTTAGGTTTGAGATAAAAGATACAAATGGTTTTTACTCTGTCTATAGTGTATAGCTGTGTAGCAGTGTGCAAAACATCATATTTATGTTGACTTTATACCTTAAAAGATACTTGACATGACTTAAATTTGTCAGTTTTAGAACAATATTTCAGTTATTACGCTTTGCTTTACTCTTTGACTTTTTTCTCTCTACAGAACACTTTGGATGCTTACCCATGTGGCTCTGATCACACTCCTAGTCCAATGGCAAGCCGGGTGCTTGTGGAAGCTGAGCCAATATTTGACAGTCCATCTGTCCGTCTCACTGCTGTTGCTGTGAGTGTAAGGCAGGAACACACTATTGCCTTTCTAGGAGACTCCCAAGGAAATTTACACAAGGTATAGAAACTTTTTCAAGGAATGAGGTGTTTTCCCACAATTTGTATAGTGATTTAATTGCATGCAATTCTTCCATTATTCTTAGTTTTTTTCTGAGGTAAAAATACTTCAGAAAATGTTTTTGTTGGATTTGCATTAGGCTGGTTATTTTGGAGGTTTCACGGAATTCCAGAATCACAAGAAACTATGAGAAAATATGAAATTATCTTTAATTATCAAGTAATGTTTGAGATTTTTTTTTTTAATGAGAAACCCACCATCTGGTGTTAAGTGCATCATTACAAATGGTCTTTCACAGGTGCATTTGATTCCCATTTCAATAACATACAGAACCTGAAGCTTAAATAGTCATCAGTATTTTATGCATTCGCAATATACTTATACTGTATGTCAATATACTGAACTAAGTGACAGTTTGCTTAGAGCAGTGTTACACTAATGTTACAGTCTATATTAATGTAGACTAAATGCACTAAACATTTAAGTGAAAACCTAAACGAGGGCAGCTGTGGCCTAATGGTTAGAGAGAGTCAGACTTGTAACCCAAAGGTCATGTTTAGTGCAGCTTTAGTAGTGGTGAAGTATGATGAATTCACAAAGAAAACAATTTGGGCTCCTGTTATGCCACCCTTAGTTGTCTACAGCCAAAATGATGCTTGTGTCTAATTTGATTGAAAATGGTACATAAGATTATAAATAATATAGCACCTTCATATTTTAATGCACTTTTCTCTTGGGTAAATGAGCAACATTGTTATAAAAATAGGCAAAGTCTTATGGATATTACAATATGTCGTTTTAAAACCTATGTATGGTCATGGGTCTTTTAGATATTCAGGGGCACAAGTGTGGAACAAGTTACCTCTGGATATTAACGGTATTTTAAATATAGTTAGTTAAGCTAAAAGTTGGCTCTTAAATAGGTTGTTTTGTTGATGAATTTGTATTACGAACATGGTTATTTGTGATTGTAAATTTTTGTAAAGTACCTGGTTTTCAGCTCTCCCAAATGCTCTATCATGGTATGTTTGCTTGATGTTTTATCCCTACAAGAAGACTACGCTAGTGTAGTCTCTGGATGAAACCCTATGAAATATGGAGACTGGACCTTGTGAAGTTTTAATTTAATGCTCCTAATTGAAAACATTTTAATTCCTCCTCAGTTTTGGTCAGAAGATGTGTGTGTTTGTGTTTTTTTCCCCAGGTGTTTCTTGGCCCAAAAGGTGAGGTAGAAGAATATGCAGTAATCTCCATCCATCCCAGTACACCAATAAGCAGAGAGCTCAGGCTTGACCATCAAGAGAAGCATCTATACATCTTGACAAGTAACATGGTAACTTTCAAATTACTGAAGTGGAATTGGTAGTGCCAATGTTGTAATTCTAAAGTAATTCTTCAAGGTCATGCATAATTACTTTCATTTACTTTCACTTATCGTTAAACCTGAACTAAACAAAACTGAACAAAAACCTTAATATTAAAGGGATAGTTCACCCAAAAATGAAAACTGTCCAAACTTGACTTTCTTCAAAATATCTTCTTTTGTGATCCACAGAATGAACAATGTTGGTAACCAAACAGTTTTGGTTCATATTAACTTCCAGAAATTCTCAGGACTAATTTAAGAATTAGCAGGCCATGATCAGTGCTATTCTCTAAGGCTTTAGTTTAGAAAAATCAAGGTTGTAAAGTACACAAATATATTAACAGGATACATAGTTTGGTGCAGAGACTATAAGGAAAATAGAGTTGGTCTCTCAGGGTAATGAAATGTAATCACAACCCCGTAGACAGAAAAACTGACTGACCAATAAGAGATGGATTTTGGCCATATTTTCCAAGATGTACGGTCCAGCAACCCAAAGGTGATGCTAAAACTATTTTAACGATATTGCTTGAATACACCAGAAAAGCAACATTATATATGAAGATGCTTGAATTTGCACACCTGTGGAGGAAAAAAAAACAAATTGCATAAACAAATGATCAGGTTTACTGATCAGATTACTGATAAACAGGACTGTGCCACTGACAAAAATGTGTGTTGCTTCTCTGACCAGAAATTACAAATTGACAAATTAGGTAATATTGGTAATATAGTAGTAACTAATATTTGGTAATATAATGCAATTTAACATCTGGGTATGTGTATCCATTAGGCCTACTGGCCAAATGTTTGGAGTAATAAAGATTTTTTGTCTTTGAAAACGGTGTCTTATGCTCACTAATCCAGCATTTACTTGTATGTAAGACTATTGTAATAATGTGAAGCATCATTACAATTTAAAATAACTGTTTTATATTTTATATATTTTAAAATGTAATTTATTCCTGTGATGGCAAAGATGAATGTTCAGAAGCCATTACTACATTAAATGATCCTTCAGATATCATTCATCAAATAAATGCAGCATTGGTGAGCCTATATGTAGTATATTATTCCATCTTTATTTGTATTTCCCTGCAGTTTTTATTCATTAATTATTATTTTTATTACTGTGCTCACACAGCTAGAGAAGAGGCCTGTAGCAGAGTGTGAAAAGCATTTGGACTGTCAGTCCTGTCTGTTGGCTCATGATCCATATTGTGGCTGGTGTGTTCTGGAGGGGAAGTAAGTTCATATTTGAAAAGAACCTAGAATGCTTTATTTTGAATAGCTGGTTACTTGAACTCGAACACTGTGTCTTTATGCATCAGGTGTGGGCTTCGTAGCGAGTGTATGCGTGGGGATCAGAAAGATCAGTGGCTTTGGAGCTTTGACATAGAGCAACAATGCCTGAGTGTGACGTTTCTCAATCCATCCAACATCAGCCGAGAGGAGAGGAGAAATGTGTGTTTCACATATTAACACATTTTTTAAAAATCCAGTTTAAAAAGTTAATTCAGTAGTACACGTTACATCACAATAAAATACGAGATGCATATATTTGTATAAGCTTAGTTCACAGTGACCAATGTTGAGTACACAAACAACCATAACCAACTCTCTGCCTAAAAAGCATAATTTCAATCCTTACAAATCCAAATTGACTGTCTCTTATTCCATCTCTGTAAATTTCTTTTGCTTGTTTTAGCTCTCTTTATCAATCCCTGGTCTTCCCAGTCTGGAACGAGGAGAGCATTACTCTTGTGTCTTCCAGGACAGGTCAAGTTTAGCTGTAGTCACAGAGTCTGGTGTCACCTGCTCTTCTCCACACGTATATACATTGCCATCTGTGCCACCTGGTCAAGGTGAGAATATTGCTAGCTAAATTGTCACGTTTGTTTTGTATGTTTAACACATTTGTTTTGACGCAGGAGGTGTGGACAATAATAGTAGAAACATCAAACACCTAATAGAAATAAACATGTATTAGTGTTTCATGAGCCACTGAAAGACGGTCCTCCTTTTGACACAGAAACATCTGATTCAGTACTCAGTTTTGTTCATGGTATTGATAATGTAACCAGTCTGACAGAGGAACACTTCTAGCCAAACGGGAGAAGTTTTAGGATTACATTGTTTGAGGTTCCAAAATTTGTTTTATAATACCTAAAAATGAAAGTGTATTCACCCTCACGTTGTTTCATACCTGTTTGCACTTCTTGCTTCTTGCTTTACAAAAGAGATTTTGAAAAATGTGCTTCTGTTTTGGACCCCAGTGTTCTTTAAAATATTTTTGTGTTCCACAGTAGAACAAAAGTATGGAAAAATGTGAGAGACACTTCTCATCCCATTTCAAAAACCACCACAAATATTTTCAGCTGAAATCAGTTAAACCCCCACATCTGCTTGATGAAGTCCCAGCAAGTTCAAACCTAGTTGGTAGTATGTGTCATCAAAGATGAACCAGTGAGACACATGATAAGATGAAAGTGAGAAGCACAATCATGACTCTGGAGGAATCTCTTCTTGCTAATCTCTTCTTCTTCTATCTGAATCAGATTTTTTTACAGTCACTCTGTCTCTACGGTTCCATGATGTTGTTGTGACTTCTCGGGAATTCGCCTTTTATGATTGCACAGCAGTCAAACAGCTTGCGGGAGGCATGCCGTGAGTTGCAAACACAGCACAAAAAAACTGAATTCTAATTCCTGCTAATTAAGGCCTCTGTGTCTCATTATAAAAGCCAGTGATGCATGGTTATTACATTTTAAAATAAAGTTTTCTTAACCTGGTTTTAAAATTTAAAACTAAGATTTATATCTTTGTCTATATACACTACCTCTAGGTAATGATTTTGGATGCACTTTCTTTCTTTCGCAGCTGCCATGGATGCGTGCAGAGTCGCTGGGGATGCAACTGGTGTGTGAACCAACATATGTGTACCCACAAGGCTGTGTGCGATGAGGGACTGATAATCTATAATGAACATGTAAGTTATTACATCATCAGCAGTGCCTTCTCGTTATGCTTGTGTTTTGTTGTGTGGTGAAAATGACATGTCTCAAACTTGAGAACGGTGTTTCCTGCACAATTTTTTAAATAACTAGTGAACAAAACACATTTTACAAATTTATTCACAGAACCAGGGGGCAGACTCATGAAACATTCTTAAGAATGTTCACACTGCTCCGGGTGTGTGTTCACAGTGTGTGTGTTCACTGCTGTGTGTGTGCACTTAGGATGGGATAAATGCAGAGCACTAATTCCGAGTATGGGTCACCATACTTGGCCACATGTCACTTCACTTCAAGAATAAAATGATTCTTAACGGCTATGCATGTACTTCTTAAAAATGTTCTTATCTTTTTCTTCTCACACATTTTACATCATGAAGTGCTTGCCTTTTTAAAAATAGGTTCATGGACAAATATGTATTAAGATTTACAAGTGTAAAGTTTTGAATTTGTTGTATTAGATAAGGAAAGCTCTTGGGCAGGATAGTATACAATCAGACAACACAGTCTGACATTTAGAATTTCTGAGATATTTTAGAATTTTTTTGAGAATATTTTATATTTATTTAGAATTTATATCTTAAGAACTGCAGAAAATCAGTAGAAAAACAAGCTGTCTATATATTGTCTTTATTCATAGTAATTTGTCATGTTTTGGGAAATTAACAATTTAATTGACTAAAATGCTCAATTGTCAAGATTGAGTAATTCCTGTAATTTGTTAATTATACTTTTAAAAGAATAAAACATATCTGCTTGTTAAGGCTAACATGCACTGCATCGTAATTAGGTGGTCCACCATTGCAGCATTCTGCTAGGAATATCAATGCTTGAGAATTCAAAGCCATGTTTCATAAGTCAAAATCATAACTAAATAGTTTTTGCAGTGTAAAAATGTGGTTATGAAATTCTTTTTTTTTACCTGAGTACCAAAGTAATTTGTCATAGTTCCTTTTATAACCATCTCTCTTTATTTATTTTACTATCGTGTCTCTCTTGGTTTTCCCTGCACTTCTCACTCTTAGTGGAAATCTCTCCCCACCCTACCTCCTGCAACCAAAGCCTCTAGAGCTGCATTCATGACCTCACCAGTCACAACACACAAAGTTCCTGAAACCATGGCTCATACTAAACCTTTGACTACTGTCACTGCAATAACTGAAACTATAACTTCTGTACTGGAATCATTAACCTCTCCTGAACCTGTGAAACCAACACCATCAACTAAGATTTCTTCCACTTTCAAGCCGTCTGCTGCGCCCACAAGTGCCTTTCTCCCCTCTTCCACAGCTGAGACCACAGCACAGCCAGCCTCCACACTCTCTCTGCTAGATGAGATCCTCTCAGAAAAAGAGCTTCTTGTTACAGACATTGAATCAGTGTCTCTGAGGGAGACAGACACTGATGTGGTTACTCTTGTAAGTTTGGAAGTGGTTGTAAAAACTGAGTTTCCATCAGTCATCGAAGCTGCTGAGGAGCAAAGGATATCACTGCCGTCGTCATTGGCTGAAACAGAATTGCCACCGCTAATGGAGCCGGTCACACATGATAGTTTGCTTACCAGCACCCCTCACAATTTGGCAGAAACATTGAATTTGATAAATGAAACCCAAACTACAGTTTTACCTTCAAATTCAGAACCAAACATGTCTGATTCTGAAACCAATGACTTTTTGCCTATGTCTGAGAGAATGTCACCTGCCGTGCCTTCAGAGAATAGGATAATCACTGACCGTGAAGTGGCTCATTTGGCTCCAGAGGAAACAGAGGAGGTGGATCAATTAGAAAACGACAATGCAACATTTTCTGCAGCTACAGTCTTATCAGGGGATGGAGAATCTGACGGTGATCCCCCAGTATTCCTCCATTTGCGAAGTACAGACATAGATGCTGATTACCAGTATGACTCAGCAGATTTACCGGTGAGTCCGAACATCTAGAATTGATACCAAGTAATATTATTAAATTAAAGTAATTGATTAATACACATTTCATCATTTGGCCATTTGGCCTAATGGCAAATCAAATTATAACCCTGAAAGAAATGTAGAATTTAGTAGTAGAATTGATTTAAAAAAAACATTTCGGTCATATAAATCCTTTTATCCCCTAAATTCCCTTCTCCTACTCTTTTTCACTGAATGATGTGACACAGTACGATAACATTTGTACACTCTCATACATGCTCGTGTGTGTTAACATATAATTGAACTGTGTTTTTTAAAATCAGGCTGATGAAGGCACATTTGTCAATTGGGGGGCATCTGCCTGCCCATGTGTGGAGAAGATTCAAGGATCCTCTCTGCTTCCTGTCCTAACTCAGAGAAAAATCTCTCTGCTGGCCCGCAACTTGCATCTCTATCAGGTAAAAATAAATAATCATCCACTTCTTTCTGATTTAAAAAAATATATATATGTCTGCATTTAAAAAAACTGTTTAAACACACACTTGTGCCTAGGATAAAGAGCTGGTGTACGAGTGTGTATTGGTGATCGAGGGGCATACTGTAGTGGTTGACGCAGATGTGACGCTGAATGAGGCAAACCCTTTGCTGTTTGACATCAACTGTCATGCTCACCAGGTACCACAACAACATAATACAAAACATGATTTGTAAGCATTATCTGAGCATGTTATGACACCCTCATAATATAATACACAAAATACATACTTTAGTTCAAAAGTGCATATTTTGAATGCCTTCTTCAACTATCACACCTAATTCAACTCATCTCATTAGTAGAGACTGCAAGACTTGGGCTATGCCTACACTAATCCAGATACATTTGAAAATTCATCTTTTTCTCTACTTTTTTGCCTTCCATCCACACTGAGAAGGCTTTTTTTGTCCTGCAAGATTTTTGAAGAAGCTCTTCCAAGTGGATAAATTTGTAGTGTTGGCATTGTAGTGTGGACTGTGAAAACAGAGGTATTTGAAAACTATGGGCATATGTTTAGTCATGTCACGCATATTGTATGATAGATATTTGTTTATACCAGAATGTGCCTTTCATGTGCTGTTTACTTTCACAGTCTTGCTATGTGTATATATATATATATTACATTTCTGCAAAGATGACAGAAAATTTACTCGCAAGTCGCAATTGCTGTCCTGCAGCAAGATGCAGTTGCATTTTAGATCAGTCATACGTGGAATGCTGAATAAGTGTGACCTGGATGCAGAGGGTGGTGAGATGTTTTGGTAATATTTTACTTAAAGCCTTTATGTATAATGCATTGTTATTGATAATGTACGTTGTAAAGCATTATAACTTTTCAGAAATAATTGTAATCAAATTAAAATGCACTGTGCTATTTGTTTTTTATGTGTTTTAATTCAATATACTTTCTAAAGGTGTAACAATGAATACATAAGTATTATATGTATTATAACTGTGGTTACAATTATTCATGAGATCATACAATGCATTATAAGGTGTATTACAAGGCATAATTAATGCATTAAGACTACTTTTAAAATGCATTATGAAGGCTTTAAGTGAAGTGTTACCAATGTTTTGCTAATAAAATAATTGTGGTAGAAACATAGTGTGAGAACTTTGATGTTTGGTGTCTCAGTATCATCTCAATGAGATTTTATTACATTTTATATCTGAGGTGATTTTAGCGTTTTCTGACATTTCATTGTGGATGAGAAACTTTTGGAAAATACTTGAAAATGCTGGTGTCGACGAAGAGCGTTTTGAAATGACAATTGTAGATGTTGCCTCTAATTGTGTGTGACCGATGAGGAAGACATCCAAAATGTGCAGTGGTGGGGGTGCCTAGAACAGGAATGAGAAGCACTGCTCTAGTGCAGTGCACATGCTCCAAAATGTGTGTTTCTCCCTTTTACTCACTTTAGTTTCCTGTCACTTCTCTACAATCCTGTCCAAGTAAAGACAAAAGCCCACAACAATAATTAAAGAGGAAAATAACGATGTAGTAGTTTTAAATGCATGTGTGTTCTGTGAGGAAAGACTGCAGTTTGCAGATATCATTGATACTCAACTCAGATGTTCTTTTCTGTAGTATTCCTATGCAGACCCAGTTAGGGAGTATAATGCCATGGTGTATGTGAAGAGAAAAGACACTTTTCATATTGACAGCACTGACCTTTATGGTGAGTATAATTCTTTTAATGCTCATGATGAGCTGTGTTTGTGCAAAATACACACAAATGTGACCCTGGACCACAAAACAAGTCATAAGGGTCAATTTTTTGAAATTGAGATAGATTTATACATCATCTGAAAGCTGAATAAATAAGCTTTCCATTGATGTATGCTTTGTTAGGATAGGACAATATTTGGCCAACTTGATACAACTATTTGAAGATCTGGAATCTGAGGGTGCAAAAAAATCAAAATATTCAGAAAATCGCATTTAAAGTTGTCCAAATTAAGTTCTTAGCAATGCATATTGCAAATCAAAAATAAAATTGATACATTTATGGTAGGAAATGTACAAGATATCTTCATGGAACATGCTCTTTACTTAATATCCTAATGATTTTTGGCATAAAAGAAAAATCAATAATTTTGACCCATACAATGTATTGTTGGCTGTTGCTACAAATATACCCGTGCTACTTATGACTGGTTTTGTGGTCCAGGGTCACACACATATAGAATTTTTTTATTGTCGAATGAACCCATTACTGTATATACATACATAGCTGTAAGGCCTTAGCACTTTCCATAAAAGAATATAAATATAGATTTGAGATTTGTAGCAATACTCAATAATTTAGTATACAAATGTAAATGTTACCCAAGTTTAAATTAAGCTGTTACTCAGTTGAGGCTAGCTAGTGTTAGACTAAATGTATGAAATGAAAGGAAACTATTTGTTTGATCACTTTTGTCTTACAGTGACTTGGGTATAAAACTTAAATGATTTAAAGATTAAAGAAAATGGAACATCGTTATTCATACAAAATGCCTTTATTTTCTCGATTAATGTCTCCTGCTGTTGTCTTCCTTCTGTCCAGTTTAACACTCATTTGTGGAAAGTGTAGTCATGCCTTTGGCCTGATAATCTGATTTATAAATAAAACAATTCTTTGAAAATGTAGTTACTGAATATTGCTTTGTGAATTTGAAGTCTACTTTCTCTGTATTGTAACTATCTCCTAACTGATATTTATTGTGTTCTCACTATTTCAGTGACGTTGTATAACTGTTCAGTTGGGCATTTGGACTGTAGCCGCTGTCATACTGCAGATCAGAAGTACAACTGTGTGTGGTGTGGAGCCAGTTGTGTCTACAGAGAGTCCTGTTCCAAACACATCGAAAAGACCTGTCCTGCTCCTCTCATTCATTTGGTTTGTTAAACTGTTTCAAACGTAACTAAATGCCGAATTCTTTAGTGCATATACAGTTTGTAACTTTTTCAAACTTTTTAATGCACAAGTCTAAAATTAATTTTGCTTTAGCGTAGTATAACACTGACCCCTTGTGATCGGGTTAATGGGACCTCTATTCTTTAATTTCTTCGTTCTGTTATTTCCCTCTCTAAGAGAAACATTCTGGCCCTTCAGCTAACACACACACAGTCTAAGGGATTGGAACCTGTTTGCATGTCAGTGTGTTTGACTTACAATACATAATGCTGTACCATTCGGTACCTTCCAATGACATTGTATTCATAAATATAAAAAATAATTAATTAAATGCATAATTACACAGGAAAATTAATCAATCATTCCAAATTAGTTCTACAGTAGATAACTTTAAATTGAGGTGATGCAGTAAGCGCTAGCAATGCCAGGGTTGTGGTTTTGATTCCCAGAGAATGCATGAACAGATTAAATGCATACCTTGAAGGCAATGTAAGTCACCTTGGAGAAAATCCTCTTCCAAATATGTAAGTGTAAATGTAAATCTATACCACCATGAAGATTGGTTTTCTGTCCATAGGTGGAGCCTTTGTCAGGGTTGGTGGAAGGAGGCATTACTTTAACTGTTTCTGGGTCTAACTTGGGACAGAAAGCTCAGGATATCCTTCAGTCTGTGACTGTTGCGGGTGTGTCCTGCACTGTTATACCACATCTATATGAAATATCCTCCAGGTAAACACCCACTCATTGTATGCAAACTATTTTAAATACTGTCATTTTCTAGATGACTGCAAGTTTTGATGCGAGTGCCTCAACTTGTCCCTAAAGCACATTGCTTCAGGAGTATAGTATAGACTCATGCACAGTTCCTGCACCTGAAGAGCATTGTTCTTTACAATATACAGTATTTGCAGTTCACTTATTACACTGATTAAAGCATTTTAAGAAGTACTTGCCCATTTGCTTTGTTTCTGTGTGCCTCACACATTTGTTTATGCTTACTCTCCCTCTTTTAGAATTATATGTACAACTACTGCAAGTGGAGAGGAGAAATCTGGTCACGTCTCAGTGAGAGTGTCTGGTGGAGGCTTCGGACTGTCAAGTCAGAGATTCAGCTACCAGGTTAACTTGTATTTACTATCAACTAGCAATATTATTATCGTGTCTTTCCAAAAAAATGTATTGGCCCATCTTCCATTGGACACAGAAGGGGAATAATTGGGGCACTGAACCCAAATATATCATAAAAGTGTTCCCTATGATTTGTTTGAAGTCATAGGATAGCTTTGTGTGAGCAATCAATAATAATGACCATCATTATGGCTTCAGAAGACTTTGAATATAGTGCAGGAATCGTATGGACTACTTTTATCCAATTTATATAATATTTGTATTGTGCTTCTATGTCTTTTTTGAAGCTTGAACACTCATTACCTATATGTGTGACACTAGACCACAAAATCAGTCATAAGGGTCAATTTTTTGAAATTGAGATTTATACATCATCTGTAAGCTGAACAAAGCTTTCCATTGATGCATGGTTTGTTAGGATAAGACAATATTTGACTGAGATACAACTATTTGAAAATCTCGAATCTGAGTGTACAAAAAAATCAAAATATTGAGAAAATCGCTTTTACAGTTGTTTAAAAACTTGCCCCTGTGCATTGAAGATGAGACTTTTGAAGACAACACAGTTAAGATTCAATTTCAGTGTGTAATGATACTCTTTTTCAAAACATGACTATGGCATATTGTGTCAAAGCACAATATGCCATAGTCATGTTTTGAAAAAGAGTAAAACATAAAAGCATGGCTCTAAGGTTGCACCACATTCGAACACATTGTGAATGACTAACGTCATGTTGTACACCCCCCCCC
>NW_015642075.1:8539-40071 GCF_001515625.1 Sinocyclocheilus rhinocerous | reverse complement strand
TATCCATCCATTTCCTGTTTTTTCATCAGATAATTATGTGCGTTGGCACATTGTTGTTATTTGAAAATGGTTGTTGTGGAATTCCTTCTGGCTTGATGATTGCAGAAGAAAAAAACTGTAATTCTTTTGCTGTTGAATGCAGACTTTCTTCTGATTGTATCTCTCAACCTTACATCCTTTAAGGACCCGAAGCTGATAGAAGTTTCCCCTCAGAGAGGACCACAGGCAGGAGGAACAACTCTGACAATCACAGGCAGAAAACTTTTGACTGGTCGTGTTACTGATATCAGTGTCCTACTAGGGAATGTGCCTTGTTCATTGTAAGTACTACGTATCACTGTGGAAAACTGTCTGCTGTAGACTGGTGTAATATGAGTATTGTCTGTGATTAGGAAGTTCTTTATGTTCTTCTTTTCCTCTGCAGAATATCAAGTGTTCAGGAGGAAACTATCAAGTGTCTTACTGGCGCTAGTGACAGGACAGGAGAACACAGAGTGACTGTGTGGTATGGAAACACTGAGCGACATCTCCATGGCAATGGCTACTACTATACCCCTGACCCCAACATTACACATGCCATGCCCTCTAAGAGCTTTATCGGGTGTGTGTTTGAGTTTGAGTACTTTCTTCTAAGACCTTAAGATATTTGCTTGGCTGATGTTAAAATGTGCAAAACACATTCTTATAGACCTGCATTAAAACAAGCCTGTATCTAGGAACTTTTCTTTCAAAACTTTTTTTTTTTTTTTAAAGTGTTTTTTTCTTGAAAATCTTTAACATTTCTTCCTTTACACATTTATACAGTGGAGGGCGTGTAATTAACGTTTTCGGCCAGAACTTAGATGTGGTCCAGAAGCCTCAGATGCGAGTGACAGTGGTCCTCTCAGACTCAGTTTATCCCTTGAGGAGACGCAGACGAAGGAGAATAAGGAGTGTGACAGATGTGGAAATGCAGGTAATAGACTGAACAGAACACTGTTCTATCAAACAGGTTTTTTTTTCTTTTCATTTTTAACCTGATCTAACAAAATCATACACTGAATTTATTGTGTTCCTAGTTTTGCACTCCGTTTATAAACTATATTCACGTATTAGTAAACCATTCCAACACCTGTATCCACAAATTTGAAGCCCATTTTCTCAATTTAGAAATTTTTGCCCAGATTCATTCATAAACTCACATACATAACTGGTTGAGATTAGATTATTTATTGGATTATACATTATGAACCATCTAATTTCATATCTGATATGACTGGTTAAGTGCACTGATTGCCGATTATTACTTTTAAGGTTCTGATGTTACTTTTATGGACTATCACACATTTATTCTTTTAGCGACTATTTTATTCAGAGTGATCTTCAAGTGAAATTCAGAAATACTTATGTTCTAAAGGAAATCTGTCTTGATTCACAACAGTTTTAAGATTGATAAAATAAAGGCATTTTTTCATCATGAAGGTGTTTTTTTAAAGGGGTCATCGGATGCGACATGCACTTTTACAATTTGTTTGAACTGAAATGTGTGTTGGCTTTGTGTGTACACAACCACCCTATAATGATAAAGATCCACCCAGTGTTTTTTTTTTAAATCTTGTCAAATCATTTCCCCTTTCTCATATCAAGCCATTCTCAGATGCCTGTCTGTGTGACGTCACACAGACCCAGGCCCCTCCCACGATTGTTGATTGACAGTAGCTTTTAACCTTAGACCCGCCCTGAGTGAGCTGTCATCAGTCCGCCATTGTTTCAACGCAGGAGCAGATGTAGACAAGAATGGCTCCTAAGCAATTGAGGTGTTCTGTTTTTGGATGTAATAATTAACATAGCAGTCGTCATTTACATCTGAGCCGCTGAAGACGCAGTGGATTACGTTTGTTTTTGAAGGGAATGCGCCCCCCAATCTACCTAAATGCGTCTATGTTCGCTCAAATCATTCGTGATCCAGCCTCACCTACAGAAGAAGTGAGCATCAGGTTCTTTTATGAATCTTTGCAAATCGCCTTTCCTAATAACGTGCTAGTTAGCAAGTTTCGGGGCTAAATGCAGCTAAATGTGGCTAAAGTAAACAGTCTCATGAGAGCGGCTCCTCACCCCACGGAAGAGAGGGGCGGGGTGAGCAGAGCTCATTAGCATTTAAAGGAACATGCAATAAAACAAGTTGCTGAAAACAGAGCTGATTTTGAAAAGGAAAAAAGGGTGTTAACGCTACCACTGAGAAATTTTAACCAAAGTATGTTATATACTTTTCATTAAGACCCTAAAGAATCATATCAACTTGTGGAAAATGGGCATCCAATGACCCCTTTAAGATATTAGGTTGTAGTCTTTGGTGAACAGTCTGCATAGTTATGCATCATTTTGTGTAAAATATTTTGGTGATCTTGTCCACTTACACAGTGTTATCTCTTTCTCTTGTTTTCATTTTCTCTGTAGTTTGAGGAGGATTGCGAGGTGAAAACCTCTTCTCTGTTGTTGTGTCGGACTCCTGGTGTAGATGCTCAGGTAGTTGGTGGTCATATGCTGGTTGAGTTTCTGTTGGATAACTTGCACTTTGACTTTAACTCTGTTAGCCAATCACCTTTTACCTATGAACCCAACCCAACCCTACACCCGCTGAACCACCGTGATCCCACAAAACCATATCGCTACAAACCTGGATCAGTTATATCAGTGGAGGTTAGTGGGACTTTTGCCGTTGTGTTTTTTATGTATGTATGTATGTATGTATGTATGTGTTTGTTTGTCAGTTAGTTAGTTCTTGTATTTTTATGACAGTCAATATTGATTAGTTCTAAGGCACTTTTTACTGGAATTGTCCAATCACAGCATGAATTGATAATTCCTAATATCGCCCACCATTACTTGTCATGTTTAGGAACTTAATCTTGTGATTCTTCTTTTTCTTAGACCCATTTTAATTTCTTTCTACAGGGTGAGAATTTAGACTTGGCCATCTTTAAAGAGGAAGTAGTAGCTCTGATTGGTGAAGGAGTTTGTACTGTTAAAACTTTGACACATAACCACCTTTATTGTGAGCCACCACCCCAGCAGCCCCCACTATCCCTCAGGAATGGGCGCAAGCGAGAGGGAGCTGAGGCTTTTCCAGAATTTATAGTAAGCATGAAGCCAGCACCCTCTCACTTACATCTTCTATTATGAAGTGGCTGTGATTTGCATTTTTCTTGTAGCAGATATTGTATTGCATGAACAGGGGTGTATAATAGTGTGTGTGTGTGTTTGTCTGTCTGTGTCCAGGTGCATATGGGAAACCTGAACTTTTCACTGGGACAAGTGCAGTATGATTCTCCTAGTCACTCCATCTTTCCACTGGTGGCACAGATTGGGGTTGGAGCAGTTGCTTCTCTTGTTGCTCTTATTGTGCTTATCATCGTGTTTATATACAGGTGTGTACGTAATATGTAATGAGAGATTGTGCTAAATACAGTGCTGTGAAAAAGTTAGTACCCTATGAAGAGTATAGCTTGTTAATGAATGTAATGTTAATGATAAATAGCAATATTATTTAACAAATGACTCTTAGATGTACATTTTAGAATAAATTGCCGATTGTAAATCGGAAAACAGAATGCCCATTTCATGTTTAATGCTTACCTGCTACCAATGAGTAATGCAATAAATCAATATTGAAACATTTATAGACTGGTATATGAACGTAATTGATATTTTGTGCTCCGATATCTCTTCCACTTAGGAGAAAGAGTAAACAGGCTCTGAGAGATTATAAGAAAGTTCAGATCCAGTTGGAGAATCTAGAGACCAGTGTGAGAGACCGCTGCAAAAAAGAGTTTACAGGTAATTTATGGCTACATTTAGGATCGATTTTAATGATTTTATATGGGATGGTTCACCCAGAAATGAAAATTCTGTCATCATTAACTTACCCTCATGCCATTCCAAACACTTATGCCTTCATTCATCTTTGGAAACACAAATGAAGAAAATTGTTATTTCCTCATCATTTTTGTCTATCCATTGAAATGGACATTTGAAATATTGATTATACTGACTATATTTGAAATGACATGAGGGCGAGTAAATGATGACCGAAATTAATTTTTTGGTGTACTATCCCTTTAAGTCTAATAAAAGCTGTAAGCAAGGCCAAAATGTATTCCATCATTCATTCAAAGTGATAAAATGATAATCAGTAAAATTATACCATTTGGAACTAATAGTCAAAATATTAGTCCACTTGTTCCACAGCTTCTGAAGAGTTTGAAGAGTTTTGAAACATTACACAAACCTTCTTAAAATGTTTAAACAAATTGCAAATTATCCAGTGCAGTATTTCAACCAAAGTTTCCCAAACCATTTCTCATGAAAATCTGACCTTTAATAATCCGAGATTTGACTCCTAAACCTCCATAGATCTGATGACTGAAATGATGGATGTGACAAGTGATCTGGTTGGATCAGGGATTCCTTTCTTGGAGTACCGTATGTATGCTGAACGCATCTTTTTCCCTGGACACCGTGAGTCCCCACTTCGCAGAGACCTGGATGTGCAGGAGTGTCGACGTGCCACAGTGGAGCAAGGACTCATTCAGTTATCTAATCTCCTAAACAGCAAACTCTTTCTCACAAAGGTAGCTAAAATCATTTTTCCTCACTGTTGACCTTTGACAGATTTCTCAGAGAATTACCCATTACATTATTACAATCAGGGAATGTTTTGGAGATGTTTTTGAAGATGAGAAAGCACTGTTAACCAGAGGCAGACAAAGTACACAACTCCATTACAAGTAAAAGTTGTAAAGACAGATTTTTGACTTAAGTAAAAGTACAGAAGTACTTGCTTTTAAAATTGTTTTATTATTGTTGTATGTAATACTTGCAGTACCTCTGAAGCAACGTACAATACATTACACCTACTGAATACACTGACTAGCTTGTAGTATCTTTGGAATAAAGAGCTTTTAGAATGTTAAAAACCTATGGGGAAAAAATATATAAAAATATTTAACACCCCTACCCACCCCCACAAAAGCAGGATGATAGTGATCTCACACAGCTCTGGACACATCTATGTGTAACCATTCATCCACATTTGAACAGAGTGGACAGCGAAGAGGACCTTGATAGAAATGTAGTGGAGTGAAAAGTACAATATTTGTCTTTCAAATGTAGTGAAGTTAAAGTCATAAGTTTCCAGAAAAAATAATACTCCAGTAAAGTACAGATACACAAAAAGTGTACTTAAGTACAATACTCAAGTAAATGTACTTAGTTACTGTCCACCTCTGCTGTTAACACCCTGTGTATACCAGGCATTTTTGCTTTGTGATTGTAAGGATCTGCGATCCCCTCCTGATAATTTTTGTTTGTTTATTTGTTTTTGCTTAACTGCTTTAAAATGTTAGTTTTTTTTTTTTGTCACGTATTGTCAAAGAAAATTAAGAACATGTCTTTACACATTTATAGCAAGACAATATAAATCTAATTTGACTCCCCTATCACTTGAAGAAAAAATCCATCCTGCTGTCCAGGGTTAAAAGAGCACATTTAATGAAGATGATTGCTGTAGCCAACTAACTTAAGCTATATGTCCAGCTTAGGTGTGAAGTCGTCTTCTTTTTTTTTTACATTTGTAGCTGCAGCTTGAATGGCAGCATGGTAACATTAATGGTGATCAAATATTTAATATCTCAACCCTCCATAATTAAAGTAGTTGCTAGATCATTAGCAGGAGAATTTCAAACTATTTTTATGTAAAGTATGTCTCTATGAGGATTGGTTGATATACCAAAGCCTCCTCTGCAATGTATTTGACGGTGATTGGCCTTTTTTTTTTTTTTTTAAACCAAGTGTCTGGCTATGGATTTTGCCCCCCAGCTCACTTCTCCATCCCCTCAGATTCTCTTTAGCACCGTTTTCTGAACACTTGGAAGTACATTGGCAGATTTGACATGTTCATTGGAAAGAGCAGTGGTGGTTCTGACTTCAGTAATATTTTATGGTGTTACAGAGGTCAATTTACAAACAAGAAATTCACATTCTTAGACATAAAATGAAAAACTAGGATTTTTTAACATTAGCACTTTAACATTTAGCATATCATTCATTTTACAGTGTCCTTGTTACATGTTAAATGTTCTGCAAAAACAACAGTAAATTATGTATAAAGTAACTAACCCTAAAGCAAACCCCAACCATAACCATATAATAAATAAATGTTGTTGATTGATATTAATCAGTACTTATTTGTGTAATTACACTGTAACAGGGGCAGTTTAAAATAAAATGCATCAGCTATTTCACATAACAGATGTTTTCATATAGTCGATGTGACAAAATAATAAACACATTTACAAATATTACCCCATTCAAGTTATCTTCTATTATTCTTAATCTCTGTAGTTACCTGGTTGATCCATGACTATTTTTATGTTTTGTGATAGTCTTCTGTATATTTGAAACCCTTTCCAACAGTAACACTGTTACTAATCAGTGCTCATCTCAAATTCAAATAGAGGACAACTGAAGGACTCAAACACTCCCATTATAAAAGGTGCAAACATTTACTGATGCTCAGAAAGGCAACATGCATTAAGCAAGTTTCTTTTTAAAACTGATGATCAGGGTAAATTGTACTTATTTTGTCCTCTGGGAAACATGTAAATAACTTTTATAGCTTTTGAGTACTCCGTACTAAATTAAACAAAAAAAAAAAAAGAGAGAAAAAATTACACTCCATAAATCTCAAATTGAGCATCACTGAATGTTTGCAGTTTTTTATAAAAGTTGTATACGAGTCTGTGAATGGATACGTTAAATTAGGGGTGCCCAGTCCTGTTCCTGGAGATCTACCTTCCTGCAAAGTTCAGCTTTAACCCAGAAACAACTGAAGCAGCTTATTAAGATTTTCTGAAGCACTTAATAATTAGAGACAGGTGTGTTGATTCAGGGTTGGATTTCAACTGGTAGGTCGATCTCCAGGAACAGGATTGGGCACCCCTGCACTAAATGATAACTCTTTCCATCTTTTTATATTCATTCTCGCATGTTTCTTTCCTACAGTTTATCCACACTCTTGAGAGCCAGAGGACATTTTCACCTAGAGACAGAGGATATGTGGCCTCTTTGCTCACTGTGGCTCTTCACAGTAAACTAGAGTACTTCACTGACATACTCAAAACACTGTTGAACGATCTGGTGGAACAGTATATTGCCAAGAACCCTAAACTCATGCTCCGGAGGTAAGTAACTGACATTAGAAGTACTAATTTAATAATATTCACTGTTCTAAAAAAAGTGTCTGTATGACTGAGACTTGATTTGTCTTCTCAGAACTGAGACGGTAGTTGAAAAGCTCCTGACAAACTGGATATCCATCTGCCTCTATTCTTTCTTAAGGGTGCGTATGAAAATTGGTAGGATTGGTTGGTTTTTAATACATACATTTACTGTGGATAAAATGAGATGCATTATAGGTGAGACACTTACAAATTATTTTTGCAGTTCTGAAAACTGTGATTAGAACAGTGTAAAACAATTGTCCAAGAATGTAATTAGCCTCCTAAAACCCGAGAATGTCCTAATTAAGATTGCAGGATAGTTTAACATTGAGGCCCTTGAAGATCTGATGACAGTTGATAGAATTTTAAAATAAGTTCTTTGCATTTTTGAGTAGATTATCCATGTTGTATTGTGTAAATGATTGTATTTCTGCTCCCTGTGTTCAGCATTCAGCTGGTGAGCCTCTGTACATGCTCTTTAGAGCAATTAAACACCAGGTGGATAAAGGACCCGTGGATGCAGTGACTGGCAAAGCCAAATACACCTTAAATGATAACCGCTTGCTAAGAGAGGATCTGGAATACCACACTCTGGTTAGAATTTTTTAATTTCTTTATCATGAACTCAGTCTCTTTATTGCACAGTGCATTTTAGTGCATTAGTCTAATTTGCTTCTGCCAGAAATCTTTTGTAAAAAAAATTGTTTCAATATGACTGAAATTCTCCATCTTAGCTCACAGATTGTGTCCACACTTAAACTATCACAATGTTTGGTTACACATTATTTTAAGGTGTCATTGTTAGTGTTATTACACCAATAAGTAGACCTTAGTGAAGGAAGCACCATATTTAATTTTGGACAGGAATGAAAATGAAGCTGTGAGGGATTGAAGTACAGTGTGTTTAATGGATTCTGCTGTTGTTTAACAACATGCTGATTAAAAAAAAAGACAAAAAACTCCATAAAACAGTTCTGAAAGTTGTCAGTTGGGAAAATGATATGATCTAGAATCTTTTGTACAGTGTGTGTTATTGTAAAGAGTGTAAGCCTGTCCCTTACAGACTTGTTTTTCATCTGCGTTAAAGGGTTAGTTCACCCACTGACAGCAAGGATATTACCACGATCAACACACAGAAACGTAACAAGGACATCGGTAAAATAGTCTATGTGACATCAGGGGTTCAACCGTAATTTTACAAAGCTACAAGAATACTTTTTGTGCGCAAAGAAAACAATAAAAACATAATTTATTCAATAAATCTTCTCCTCGAGTTACCGTCTTCCGCCATTTTGAGAATACCCCAGAACGTAATCAACGTAATCAGCGTTGTTTACGTTCAGCATGCACATGCTGTATACTGAACTCAGGGAGAAGAATTGTTGAGTAAGTTATGTTATTATTGTTTTCCGAAGATGAACGAAGGTCTTACAGGTTTGGAACGACTTGAGGGTGAGTAATTAATGACAGAATTTTCATTTATGGGTGAACTATCCCTTTAAATTTAACATGGCATCTAACCTGACTAAGGTGTATAGGGTTAGGATTAGTTTGATTTGGTGTTATTTGCTTGTAATTATGACTAATTTACTGTTATTACTGTAGTAAGTACCTGTAACATGTATAACAAAGAAGGATACTGTAAAATAGTGTTACATACACTGATGAGCCAAAACATTATGACCACTCATAGGTAAAGTGAGTGTTGTTAATCATCTTCTAACACGTGAAAGTTTAGGTAATTTATATTGTAAATGAACAATCAGTTCATTTAGTCAGTGTATTGGTGCAGGAGAAATGGGCAGGAATAAAGATCTGAGTGCAAACTGACAAGGGCCAAATTGTTGGAACAGCAATGCTTGTAGGGTGCTCCTGAGCAGCATTTTTGAGAACCTACCAACAGTGGTCTGAGGAGGGTCAAACCACAAACTGGTGACTGCATGTAGGGCGTCCAGGGCTCTTTGATGATAGAAAGTCCACGTGTCGACAATTTTAATAATGGTTCTGTGTAGATGTAGACTGGTCAGAGTGTCCATGATGACCCCTGTCCAGAGCCGAAAGCCCCTAGAATGGGTACACAAACAAGAGAACTGACCTTGGGGCAGTGGAAGAATGTTTTCTGGTCTGATGAGTCCTGTTTTCTTTTGCATCACGTTTATTTGGGGATTTATTGACACCAGGTTGCTCTGCAAGAAGTTGACAAGCTGCTTGAGGGTCTGTGAAGCTCTGGGCAATGTTCTGCTGGGAAACCTTGTTTCTTGCCATTCATGTTTACACGCCACATGCCACCAACATAAACCTCATTGCAGTCCAGGAAAACCTTTCATGACAGTGGCATTCCCTGATGGCAGTGGCCTCTTTCAGTAGGATATTGCGCCCAGCAACAGTGCACACATTGTTCAGGAGTGGTTTAAAGAAGGGTAATGAAGAGTTCGAGTGTTGTCCTGATCTCCAAATTCTTTAGATGTTAATCTGACTGAGCATCTGTGGCAAGTGCTGAACCAACCAGTCCAATCCATGGTGGCTCAACCAATCTACCGTCATAAATATTTCCCTTTTTGAGTTGAAAAACCCTACATGATAATGTTTTGGTGCCAGATACCACAGGACACCTTCAGGGAGTCCATGACTTGGTGGGTGAGTGCTGTTTCAGCAGCACAAGGAGGGCTAACAGCATGTTAGACAGGTGGTCCTAATGTTTTGGCTCATCAGTGTATTAATATAGAATTAACATTGTTCTCACAGTAAGTTTCTTAACCCAGTATTTCTGTCTTATGAGTATAATTGAAGGATGATTGTAGTTGCCTAGTTTAGATCCAGTTCTCTGGTTCTGATAAACTGGCTGCCAATAGAAAAAGCAAAGGGTTCAGATAATTAAATGTCATTTTTCAGCAAAACATTGCTGGTTTTATGGTAGAGGTGAAAGATGTGCAATTTAAAGATTATAACCGATCTTTATTAACCAGAACCCACTGTCTTGAAGGGAAATGGGAAAATCAACTGGGATATTTACAATAAACAAATCAGTTTAAAGATTTATTACAGAATCATAGGTGGATTTTTTTTGTGCTTATATAAAATGTAGATAATGGAAATGTGATTTAAAAAAATACTTAATTCTTTCTCTCTCTAATTCTTTCTTCACTTTAGACAGTGAATGTCTTGATGCAGGGAATAGGTGTGAATGAGGCTCAGCCAGTTGCTGCGAAAGTTTTAGACTGTGACACTATAACCCAGGTGAAGGAGAAGATACTAGACCAGGTGTACAAGGGCACCTCATACTCTCATAGACCACATGCTGACTCGGTGGACCTAGGTGAGAACGTTCATACATGTCTGCACTCTCTCACATGCATTAACTGTGTCCTTTCTATGTCGTATTCATTCATTCTTTCATTCTTTGTTTCTTTTCAAACTTTACATGTCTTTGACTTTACATGTGGTTTTCATTGTTCCTTGGACATTCCCAGAATGGCGGTCTGGTGTAGCAGGTCACCTAATCCTCTCAGATGAAGATCTAACATCTGTGGTTCAGGGCAACTGGAAACGCCTCAACACGCTCCAGCATTATAAGGTACAATGCAATCTTCAAAACACACATTGCTGTATACCACTCAAGTCAAGTGCTTTACAAAAAAACAATGCCTTATAAATCCTCTTACTGAGCAAGCCTATGGAAAAATTGAAGGTGCGGGTACATGAACCATTGCTGGGCGAAATTTTCTGGGCGAAATCCAGTTATTTCAATAGAAATCAGTGCAATTTGGAATTTTGCATGAGGATTAAAATTTCCAACGCATGTTTTTGCATTTGGATGCAAGGTGGTTATGCGAATTTGATCAACAGAAATATGCCTTTTTTGAAAGTGGGGGACCGAATTGGGACTATCCTCATTTGAGTGGCTTGTATTAAATTCATGTATGCATGTCAAATATTCCGCAGTAACATGACATGAAGTATAGGTAACATTTTTAACTTCTATTCTTCATGTATTTTGGGGATTTCAGGTTCCAGATGGAGCAACTGTAGCTTTGGTGCCGCGCCATAGCAAACATATTCACCATGATACCCATGATTACATTGCAGGGGAGAGTGAGTACAGTATATTGCATGTGACTATGCAAAGTGTTCATGTTCAAAGATACACACAGACACGCAACACACAGGGTTGTTTTTCATTATTTTTTTTTTAATCTAATCTTGAAACAATACAGTATTGTTTAAAAAAAAATAAAAAATGAATGACGCTTTATTGTGTTCTCTTTTCAACACCTGAATATACGTCTTTTATTCTCCCTAAACAGAGACGCCCATGCTAGAGGATGCAGATGAGGGAGGAGTGAGAATGTGGCATCTAGTGAAGGCCAGCGAGGAGCCAGAGTTACCCAAACACAGACGAGGCAGTTTAAAAGAACGAGAAAGAGCCAAGACAATACCTGAGATCTATCTCACACGGTTACTGTCAATGAAGGTAGCTTAAACATGTGTTTACACACCCTAAAGATATATACAAAAGCATAAAGGAGATGCCAAACTCATACCAGTTGTGGACAACTCTTTCCAGTAGGTATGGCTGAATACATGCACCGTTTTACATGTTGTGTCTTTGTCTTTCTGTAGGGTACACTGCAGAAGTTTGTGGATGATCTGTTCACAATTATTCTAAGCACTAGTCAACCAGTTCCTCTGGCAATTAAATATTTCTTTGACTTGCTCGATGATCAGGCAGTGCGCCATGGCATTTCAGACTCTGAAACTATTCACATCTGGAAGACTAACAGGTACAAATTAACTTTGTAAAAGATTTAACCATAGAAAATGCTAAAAGACAATCCGGAAATGATGGTGTAACTTGTAGGTTAATGCATGTCCACAAAAATAACTCTCATTCATTTTCATCTTTTTTTTCTTTGTTCACCTTTTTTATAGTGACCTGTGATCTTTAACAAAAATGTACTTGCACTCGTGTGGTTCCAAACTAAGACTTTTGTTCATTTTCTGTGTAAAATAGTTGTTTGAACTTTGAATGGATAGACAAAAATGTTAAGAGAATTAATAATATCTTTATTTGTGTCCCGAAGATGAACAAAAGTTTCTATTTTGTGTGAACTATAGCTTTATCCTAAGTATTTAATGGAGGTACTTTATGATAGAATTAGATATTGAAAGCCCTAACAGTGTTAAAACAATCAAGTATCCACCAAGGAGTAAAGTAATAGTTTAAAATTTTCTTGATGATCTGATTTGGTTGTCTTTTGGTTCTAGTTTGCCTCTGCGGTTCTGGATCAACATTGTAAAGAACCCTCAGTTCATCTTCGATGTGCAGGTGTCGGATAATGTGGACGCGGTTCTGTCAGTTATTGCTCAAACATTCATGGACTCTTGCACTACCACAGAGCATAAACTTGGCAGGGTAAGAGACAAACAGAGAAAGCAACAGAAAGCCAGTAGAGTGGAATATTGACATGGCTGAAGATTGTAAAACTGAAATTTAAATTTTTATTCCTTTTAATGATCTAGGATTCACCTATTAATAAGTTGCTGTATGCCAGAGATATCCCTCGCTATAAACAGATGGTTGAACGGTAACTTTACCTTGGACTGCTTTACTACTATAAAGGCCATATTGGAAAGTCATCTTGTTCTGAATCTCACTATTTTTCTTACACAGATATTATGCAGACATCAAGCAGACCATCTCTGCCAGCGATCAGGAGATGAACTCCGCTCTTGCTGAGCTCTCCAGGGTATGTCTGTCACCAGTTTACCTTCTTTCAGTTGTAAAATATGAAAAAGTCATACTGACTGAAGTGAATTTGTAACGGGTTAGAGATGGGGGGTTATTAATGGTGTTTTGTAGCACATGCAAATGTTGTTGTTAAAAAGATTTACACTCTCCACATTTGTTTTGACTGTCAGAATTACTCTGGAGAATTAAATTACCTGGTGGCCCTGCATGAGCTCTATAAGTACATCAACAAATACTACGATCAGGTGAGTCATGACAGACTAAGATATATTTTAAGACAATGTATAAGCTCTTAAGCCCCGTTCACACCAAGAACGATAACTATAAAGATAACGATATTAGCGTCCACACCAGCGAACTATATCGTCTGTTTATTCTAAGCGCACATGCGTCTGCCACTTTAAATTCTTGAGCTCGTTACAGCAGGATGGATTCTGATTGGCTGTCAGTGTTTTATCGTTCATCAGCTGGGGAAAAAATCGTTTTGAAAGTGATCACAACGATATCGTTCCTCTGTATCGTTATCGTTATAGTTGTGGTGTGAACTATGCCGTTCTTTAATATTGAGAACGATTTTTAGAACTATATCGTTATCTTTATAGTTATCGTGCTTGGTGTGAACGGGCCTTTAGGCTAATACTTTACAAAAAGGTTCAGTTTGTTAGCATCAGTTAACTACTATAAATTAACATGAACTAACAATGTACTTCTACAGCATTCATTAATCTTAATGGTAATTTCAACATTTACTAATATATTGAGTCACACTTTAGTTTGCGGACCAATTGTCACTATTAACCAACTAATAACTATGACTTTTGCCTCAGTAAACTTAATTTGATGCTTATTAATAGTTGTTAATTTTAGGGGATCTAAAATATAGTCATGCAGAATAAAGCATTAATATGTGCTTTATAAGTACTAATAAACAGCCAATATGCTAGTAATATGAATGCTAATAAGTAACTAGTTAATAGTGAGAATCGGTCCCTAAACTAAAGTATGCTTTAAAAATATACACTAGCTACTTTTCACAGGTTTAGGGTCAGTAAGGTTTTCTTTAAAGAAATTAATACTTTAATTCAGCAAGGATTTATTAAATAGAGTGATTGTAAAGACTTGTATTATTTAAAAAAAACAAACATATATTTCAAACCTGTTCTGTTGAACTTTTGTCTTCATCAAGGAATACTGTAAAAAGTGTACCATGGTTTCCACAAAAAAAATATTAAGCAGCACAACACTATTGTAAATATTTATTGCACTAGATTGGGATGTTTGAATAATTTATGAAGGATAATGCTCTTAAAGCTTCGCCATGACGTGAAAAAAATCATTTTCAATTTTTACATTTTAAATAATAAAATTGAAATCTAAATATTAGCATTTTAAATATACATTAAAATAAAATAGTTATTTGAAATTATATTTGACAATATTACTGTTTTTAATGTGTTTTTGATCAAATAATTCCAAGCTGGCTGAGGATAAGAGAATTAACATCTTAAACAAAAAAAATCTTTTAAAAGATGTTGTATATTGCTCATTTGTTCATGTTAGCTAATGCATTACAAATGAGACATTGTAAAGCGTTACCAATAACACTTTAGTATAGGGACCAATTCTCACTATTAACTAGTTGTTTATTAGCATGTCTGTTATTATTACATTGGCTGTTTATTAGTACTAAAGCACAAAAAAGCACATATTCTGCATGACCATATTCTACATCCCTAATCCCACCAACAACTACCTTACTAACTGTTAATAAGCAACACATTAGGAGTTTATTGAGGCAAATGTCGTAGTTAATGGTTTGCTAATAGCAAGAATTGGACCTCAACAATACATTTTTAAAGACTATGCTTCTGCTGCTTATAACAATGGACGTATTTGTGCTCTAATTTAATTCCTCTTTCCTGTATGTTTATGTGTGTGTTTATGTTAGATTATCGCTGCCTTAGAGGAAGACACCACCGCTCAGAAGATGCAGCTCGGCTACCGGCTTCAACAGATCGCTGCAGCTGTAGAAAATAAAGTGACAGACTTGTGATCAAGGACAAAGTAAAGTGAAAGTAATGTGTGAAGACACTGATGAGTGGCTATATGAACACATGGTACAGGTACTTTAGGTACAGCATAAATTGCAAAGCTACCATGTTTAGCAGGCGTACAAAAAGATCCTGTTCCATTTAGCTGTATTAAATTGGAATCTACTAACAAAGATAAATTAAGACCCACAGTGTACTGTGATGTGATGTGTTGGGCCTTTAATTTAAATATGGATTTTTTATTTTTTTTTTAATATATTGAAAAGGATTATTCCCATCTCAGTCCTTTTTATTTTGAAAAGCCTTGTTGAGTATATGAATACATTTGACTCACACTGGAGGGTTTTTTCTGCAGGATTATCATGAAAAGCACACATGCTCAAGCTCTTGCTTGGTCATGACCTTCCAGCAGAACACTATTAGATGATCTGTGCTTTGTCTACCTCCTCGCTTTGTATCTACCAGTTGTTCACGGTTGGTAACATTTGAATGTGATTCAGCATTTGCAGAGTTGCAGAAACATACCATGACTGACACACTGTAGTAAAATGGTGTAGAATATTTTCAGCTTGTTAGGATGTTGTAAATTGTTATAATGTCGAGTAAGTGTCACTGGAAAATACAGTATGAAAGAGTCTGTTTTGTTAACTTTTTAAAATGTATAAATCTTGACTAGTATAAGACCAAGTCTAGCAGACTTGTTACATGTAGTGTCACTGTTTCAACCAGTCAGGTCAAATAATGTTTAGCCAATTTTTTTTTTATTAATTTGAATCTGTTGGTATATTTTTAAGCTTTTTTTTATTTGAGGTGCCAACATAGGATTGAATGAATTAATCATCTCTTACCACATCCTCTAACATTTCATCAATAAGGAATTTTAAAGATTTTAATTTTATGTAGGTACGTTTAAAGAATAGAAATCTTTAGCCTTCATGTGAGAAAATATGATCTGTATTGTATATAAAGTTGTGCTCAGATAGTGCTGGTCCACTGTATAGGTAAATAGGCCACTCACTTGCAATTGATTTCTTTTGATCAAAGACTGTTCTCAAACTCTGAACAACAAAAATTTGAGATAAATAGAAATTGTCAGAGAAAAGATGTGACTGTCATATTTACTAATATTTTTAGTGTAGTATAATGTAAATAATGACTGAATTGTTACGAAACTTCTTAGCAAGTTCAGAAAGAGTAAATTATTATAAAACGTATGAACACTTCTTTAAAAGAGGTTTAACGATAAGCTTACAAGTTTAATGCTAAGCTGTTCTATAGGTTTGTGGTTCTGAATGCATGCAAATTATGGGAATACAAACGAAAGATCACTTGATCTGGTGTCTTTTCCATAGCATCACATGAAAACTAAAGTAATGTACATTGTGTTGGGCGTTCAAGGTGAACTTGATGGCATCAGTTTAATAATTAGGATAAATAAAGTTTACATTTGTAGAGCTCTCCCAGTTTTTCTTGGTGCTTAAAACTCATTTGGTATTAATAATGTTTATTAGTACTAGGTATACTGGAACTCACAGTCTAATGTAATTTCCAGTATTGTCTTTTGATTAAGTGATAACTTTTAAAGAATGACACTTCGTAAGACTGACACCACCGCCCACTGAATGCTTATAAAATACAATGCACCCTTCCTTTGTTCGACTTGATGACCAGCACGAAACTGCACTGCAGAATCCTGCTGAAGATATTTCCAAGTATCTTGGTATTCTCTATGGGTTTCCAACAGTATGCAGGTGCCAATTTTGTTTAGCATAGCTTATTTTAGAAAGATGTGTAAGCATTTCAATTTTATGCATGTACATGTGATTCAAAAAGTACAATTGTGCATTTAAATGTATTAAAATACAATCGCCTCACCGCAAAAAGGTCCCCAATTTAAGCCCCAGGTTGAGCGAGGAGTCCTTTCTGTATAAAATCGGTATGTTTTCTCAGTGTTGGCGTAAGTGAATTGGAAAATATGAATTGCCCTTCTATGTGAATGTGTGTCTTTGTATGTTAGCTCTGTGATGGACTGGTTACCTGTCAAGGATGTTTCCCTGCCTTCGGCCTGAGACACTGGAATGTGCTCCCGTGACCCTACATAGGGGAAATGTTATAAGAAAGGGGTACCATACCTTACTCCTGCAGAGCTACAATCCTGCAGATTTCAGATCCAACCACAATCAAACACATAATCCAGCTAATCATGGAGTTCAGGGTAACTTGAAAATTCTATCAATAAGAAACCCTTCATAGTATATTATTTGGGCACCTCTAATTTACATAAGCTATCAACACTGTAACAATGCAAACAATGCTGGTTGAAAATTGGTGGAGACTTATAATTTAAATTTATTTTTAACCCTGTATGCATTTCTTTCTTCTGCGGAACAAAAAAGATGGTATTTTCAAAAAAAAATATTTTTTTTTATCCAGACAATGAAAGTCAATGGGGTCCAGTGTTGTGTTAATCCTAACATTCTTCAAAATGTATTGTGTTCTGCAGTAGAAAGTCTTGCTTGGAATGAAATTGGAGAGAGAGTGAGTAAATGATGACAGAACTTTAATTTTTGCACTAACTATAACTTAAAAAAAATTTGAACTAAAGAAACAAAAATCATACTGTACAAACACATATAAACAAAAGACAATTAATAGAAAAGTTGACTTGTAACAAACAAGACAGAAAAAACACACTCTTTCTTCTTCTTTTGGTTTTTCTGGCTGTTTGCGGACCAACCAACTTAATAGGGGCATACCACTACCTACTGAAGAGAAAGATTTTATCCCATCCTATTTTTAATCTTTTTAATGCAATCTCATGATTGCATTAATTTGTTTTCATACATTTAGACCATCATTTAGTACATTACTTATTGTGAATTCTTTATTTCCTAAAGACTGCTGTTCTTCTTTAAGACACTTCCATTCTCTTTTTAATGCATTACATCAAAACATGCTCTACTGTCATCTCTATTAAACATCACATTAACCTGTATTATGTTTCCCTATAATGTGTAATGTTTGGTAAAGATTTGAAAATGATTTGTCTTATTCCCTTCTGCTTATGTTATGAATGATACTCTTATTTATGCTCCTTTGTGCCAACCTGTTCCAATATGTCTGCCATTTCATATTGCATGCTTCAAAGGATTCTTTGGTTATTTTGTCTACCTTCTCATTACCCTGAATTCCTACATGTCCTGGTACCCACATAAAATGAGTTATTATCCCTATCTGTTTTATACTGTATAATCATGATTTCTGATAAAATGTCACTTCGATTCGTTTGCAATGATTGTAAACTCATAAGAACTGCCATTGAGTCCGAACATATTATTACTTTATCTGTTCTTACTTCATAAACCCAGCCTAGTGCCATTCGGATTGCTATCACCTCTGCTGTATACGTGCTATCTGTTATTCTTCCAGTCTTCCTAACCGCAAACTCTATGATCTATTGTATATGCTTTTAAATTAATCCCATCCCCCATTTCCTTAATCTTCTCATAGCTTTAAGTCACCTTCAGTATCTGATCTAGTAACCAGGGTGGTATTGATGTATTACAACTACTGGAGCTGGAGCAATTAACTTTGATTCTAGGCCAGTTTCATTGAAAATACACCCCTTTAAACTTGTCTGGCTTTTAAGATGTTAAAATGATGACGTACCATCGGCCTCAAGCGTGTCCGCCATGTTTGTAGTTTTTTATTTGTTTGTGCAGTCCACTATGTAGGAATAATGAATGTCTAAACGCGCGGGCAGACTTAGCTGCACTGTACAAGTGGCTATAGCGTTATTAAATTAAATAATTTCGTTCGAACGCTTCAAAACTTATTTTACATTTCGGTTTAAACAAGGAGCTTTGTATCGCATATGACCCGGAACTGTAACCGACATGACACTTGAACTTGGTGTATACGGTAATGGGTAGTTCACGTTTGCGCCGAAAGCTATTGTTGCAATAAATTATTTAAACTATAAGCAGCATTTAATGGACATAAAAGGTTAAAAATAATCGCATATCACAAATGACTTTATGCCAATTTGGGAGTGAAAAGACGAAACAATCGCTCGTTAAGAAGCTAACAGTCTCATTGGGTGATAATCGCTCGTGCAGTAGTGCAGTAAAACAGGTAAGAGCCAATATCCAGAACACCCTAAACTGCAAAATACGATTGTCCTGAACTATTTTCATTTGGACTATTAAAAAAATTCCATAATTTGTGGCAATACTGGCATTAGCAGCTACAAACTTTGGGTAGCATGGAAATATTAACACATTAACCCACATTCTGTTGATTTTATACGGATTTAGAGGTGTCGCAGTTAACTACAATGCGTTCATTTGCATTCAAACTTAAGTGTGATCCAACCTAGAGCCTATTTATATATTAGAGCGTCAGTGAGTCATCTTATAATTCGAACACTGTAATACGAATAGGCTGCTATCTTCGATTAAAACGTTACAGTTTATCACTTACAGTCTATTACAATACATTATGTTAATAAAGGATGTATAATGTACATTTCTATATTTTAGAAATGGAGTCCCAGCAGGAAGTGAACCCTGTATTCCTGCAGCAGCTCAGAGAGTTGGACATACCTGAGGAGGCAGCCAAACAGGTACAGCACCTCACAAAATACAGCAAACCTGATTACAATTAATTAAACATTTGCAGTTTTGTTTGACTCTACAGTGATTGTTTCTCATAGTAGATATCAAAATATAGTGCACCCATTTTGAGAACCAGAACTGTTTGTATACTGGATATTACGGTTTGAAATACCTTGATGAGTTTAATTTTGTTATGGTAGCAGAATCGGACATGCATAAAAGCTGTTCACGTTATGTCATGGTTTTTGGAGTGAGATGCTTTTATTGGTCTTTTACAGGCACTCTTGCACACACAGAATGTGTCTGCGGAGGAGGCTGCAATGTATTACTTCAACAAACTAGAGAATGAGGTATATTTCAAGTAGTTTAATGCTACATTAAATACAGCTTTGTGTGTAGGGCATAATGGATATGACAAACCACTGATTTACTTTTATTTAACTAGTGAATAGATTATATACAGAATGTGAGCAAAGAGCACTCCCTTTATAGTCACTGAAGCCATTACTCACTTGTTTTGTGCTCTCATGAAAACTCCTGTTAATAATCAATGAAGCTGTCTACACTACACCATAAATCTCTTATTTACATTGTCTGTACTTTGTTGGTTTTAATGATAGCAATTGAAAGAAAGAGTGCACAACTCTCAGCTCGTGCTGAACAAAATTTGAGCAAAGTTTGCCAGCGCAGTGATTGATTTTAATTGTGCTCGAATGGCCAATGTATTGTAATAGGAAAATTTTGACTCAACAGAGATAGATGTAAATATAGAATGCTGTGTAATTGAGGCAGCCATGATCAGTCAATCAATTTCATTATTTTATTTTTTTTGCAGGAAGAGGGTGATGAGGACATGATGTTCAAAATGGTGTTTGTCGTAAATATGGAGCTGTCCATGGGTGTGGGGAAGGTAGATATTATTTATTACAATTCCCAGATTTACAATGTACTTAATATAGAAGTGGTTGATACAGAAAGATGAACAAAAGACCGTTATGTTATATCTGATGCATGACTGATCATCAGTCGAAAGGTAATGTGAAACCAATAACAAATCAGTGTTTTCTCTAACATGTCACATTCTGTTCTTGGAACTGACAGAATGAAATTGCTTAACAAATAAGAAAATAATAATACAAAATTTCTTTGATCTTACTATTCAAAATATTATGTGATATAATTGTTTTGAACAGTATGCAACCTAAACATAGGCCTATGCGTAAACAAAGTGTATTTTAGGGTTTTATTACCCATTCAATTTCTCTTCATTGATTAATAAAAACAATCCATCTATAAACATCAACACATTTCCATTTCCTGAATGCAGTTTAATTTCTTAAGTTATTCAAATTTAAAGCAGATATTTTAGTTTGTGTTTTGTTTGTTTATAATTGATGCTTGTTTTTTGGCCACAGTTATAAACTGTCATCCTGCAAGTCACAATAATAAGAAATTTCCTCATAAATATGGACTACAATGTCAATAATTAGGAAAAAAAAAACCTTTATAATTATGATTTGGTATCTCGTAATGAGTCTCTTTCTCATAATAATGATTTAAGATCTCCTAATGAGAAACGCAAGCGTGTTGTGCCTAACAAGCAAACATGAATATGCGCAATGAAAAAAAAAAAGATGCTATATAAATAGTTTTCCAGATATATTCCTTTTAGTATAATTGAGCTCTTATGTGTACAGGTGCTTTTACATACAAGTGTGAAGTGTTCTCTAGCCGAAGAGCTTGCCATGGTGACAAACAATGGTGCCTGCTTATGCTAATAAATAAATCTAACAAAATTACCAATTAAGTAACATGCATTTATTAATTAATTATATGGCATTTATTTTTCCATGCAATGTGTGTGTTCATGTTTTGAGCATATAAAAGCTAAAAGGTTGTGAATAAAGGCATCTATACAAAGTGCCTTACCTTGTTCTTGTTATATTTACATGGCTTTGACCAGCGGATGTCGCCAGCGTGAGGATTTTTCAGCACTGAATCATTTTCTGAAGCAATTGGTTCAGTTGATTTGAAGTTGTCTCCTAACTCTACTTTTTAATCTGATGCATTGTGAATGCGTACAATAAGCCATAATTACGGGGAAAATTTGTAAAAATAATCAGAAACTATAAGTAATTATTATGAGAAAGTTTCTCATTATTATGCCTTGCATTGTTTACTCAACTGTTGGAGAAATGGGCATACTGTCAATCTAACACAACTTTTGCTTTTCAACTAATTTTATTTGTTGGAGAACAATGTCTTGTGTATGGTCCCCGGATTTCAATAGATTTGAGATGAGCAGTGTGTCCCTGTAGGTGGCAGCGCAGGTGGGTCATGCTGCAGTGGGTTTGTATCAGGCCTTGCAGGAGAAAAACAGTTGGAGGGAAATGGCCTGGAGATGGGACCATGCTGGGTAAGAGATATCACTGTGGCCTCATCCTTCTATTGTTTTTAAAATAAATTTTAAACCAAGACGTATAAAAAAAATAATCACTAATGAATCAAAATATATACAGTATGTAAACCTAACACACATTTGTGTGTGTGTGTGTGTGTGTGCGCCTGTTTAGTGCAAAGAAGATTGTGTTACAAGGCACTAACATGGCACACCTTTTGGAGTTGCAGGCTCTTGCTATGAGCCTCAGTCTTCCTACAAAGCTGGTACAGGATGCTGGACACACACAAGTTAGTGGCACATCTATGCAAAGATGCTTTAGCATGGCATTGCAGTTATTGTTTTAATATGGCAAATGGTGTGAGGATTGTACAATTTTATAGGTTTTATGTTTACAATATACCTAAAATAGCATATAAAAATTTAAGGGGGTCTGAATACTTTCCGTACCCACTGTAAGTTAATGGTTTATAGTTGTATATGCTAATGTATTATACATATTTGACACAAAATTGAAAATCTAAGGAGAGTAAGGCTGATGATACATGGGGCAACTTTTTGGGCAATGTTGCCGTCAAAGGGCAACCAGGTGAGACACAGGGCCCACGACTGATCTAAAGTATCCAGATAGAAAATTGTTACCCATTCTCAATGGGAAAAGAACATTGCTCGAAAAAGTTGCACTGCGTCACATCAGCTTAAGACGTTTTAAAGATGTGTGATGAAGCCTGGAAATTAATTTTGGACTGTGTTTGTGTGTGCAGGTGGAGCCAGGTTCATGCACCGTGCTTGCCATCATAGGAGAAGAGGAGATGGTGAATAATGTCACGGGCAGTCTGAAACTGCTTTGAGGAAACTACCGTAATGCTGAGGAAAACTTTTCAAAAGTGTAGGTTTGTGATGTACCACAGAAAGAACCGGGGTCAGTGTTTCCCCACAGTAGCATGGTTTTCCTCACGATAATGGTGCACTCGGTAATTTTTTTGTTAAAATTGTGATGACTTACACTGACACCTAACAACGTGGATGCATCTTTACACAAAAGCAAACATTTTCTGTTACTGTTACCTAGGGGTGGGTTATATACCATTATAATTTTGTTAATCAGTATAACTATTTGTGTATTGTTTTTATTGTGGTTATGCCAATTTTTCCTGCAGTTCTGAAACTCCAGCATCACAACAAAAGAAACCATAGTTTACTCCAGTTGTGAATGTGAGTTTGCAATTTGAATTGAATGCGATGTGAAAAGGCAGTGTATCGCAAAATAACGGTCTTTCTATTTAGCTGTCATTGCAGGTAGCGCACAAAACGCAAAACAAACAACGCAGAATATTCCGATTTACAAACAATACACACACATTACAGCTTTCACTTAATCCTCATGAAAAGTGTTCACACTGAGTAAATTATTTCAAAAATTGAGAACTTGGAATATATTAAATTAAATTATATGGGGTAATGGGAATTCTATATAGTCACTAAAAGGTTTTCAGTATTGTCATGGAAGGTTATCCGACATGTAAAATGGAGAAGAGGCTTTAGAACAAAACAAAAGTCATCATACTAAACATACTTAACTTGTATTGTTTATTCATTGCTTGCAGTAAAAACAAGATAAAGATGATGTAATCAATAAAACACTATATATTAAGTTTCATTGCAGTATTAGTGATACAAATCTCAATTTTAGATCTACCATTGCTTGGAAATTGGATTCATAAAGATTCTTAATTTTTAATAAGTAGTTTTCATGAAAACTGTATATTGTTATGTATATTGGTCTCGATAATATTGTTACATTTTTGCTTGTATCACACATCCCTATCAATACCAGTGTAGCATGTAGAAATGCAGAGTAAGCCATGATTTATTTATTACTCAATCAAAATAGGGTAGAAGTTGAATTACTGAGATAAAATTAGTAGAATTTGACTGCCAATGCAACCCACATGAGGTGACTTTTATTAAGCCAATTAAATTACTGTCATCCTCTCATATAAGTGTATGTGATTTAAAACCTTTCTTTTAAATATTACATTTAATTTATTTTGTACAGCTTTTTAATGAAGGAAGAAATTACTGAGTGAACATGTGGAAAAACACCTACATACAGTAGTTTAACACAACAGGTATGTTTAAATAATTGCATTTTAAAGCTCTTAAGTTACGTGAGAAGACAACTAATTGATATTATCAACAGGTCCCTAAATTTCTATAGAGCTAAAAAAAATCCTTAAAGAGGAGATGTCAGTTAAATAGCAGTGTGTAAAAATGTATAATGAATTATAATCACATGCAAGTGTTATACTTAATGTGCCTGTAGAACCCAATGTTTTGATGATTGTGAAACCAAATAGCCATTGTCAAAGTATAATGTATAACATGTTTCTTCTTTTTTTATTGTGGGAATATTTTTTTATTGTTTACAATTAAATGTACCCAATCCCTTTGTGATGATAATATCAGCCTGTTTGTAGCTTCACTTTCTTGTCATTTACAGTTCCTGTATTTTTACATCATGGAATATTAAGGTGTTCATTTTATACCCCTCTTCAGAATCTCTGTGGAAGTAGTAAGTTATCTAGGTACTTTTCGCCTACTGTTGCTGTGAATTTGGACACATTGTTTCTGGTACTGCAGGGAGGTAGGCATATTTGGACATGGGAAGTGACTTCCTGTTACACTATATGGTGTAAATATGTAGTGGCACATAGGCCAAATTCCAATACTCATCCGTCACTCTTCATCCTGAACACTCCCTCCATGATGGTATTATGTGACCTTATTCATATTACAGAAATTATGTCTCTTATATAGAACAGCAACATTAACCTGGCTGTCTGCCACCACTTAATGCTCATACCACTGTGATGATTGCAAACATAGAGATTGGTCTATATTTTAAATGCATCCATTTAAAAATCCATTAAAAAAAAAGAATGCTACTACAATTTCCTTTGTATAAAATGTTAGTCTACTATGAGAAATGTGTTGTCCAGATTGACAGCTTTTTTTTTCTTAATTATTCCTCCATGGACGGCAGCTGCCTACTCGTCTACATTCAAGGCGAGGCGTATGGCATATCAAGCAAGTCTATTTGCACACATAGACATTCATAAACACAGGAAACTGTATTAGCACTAATTCACTCAGCTTTATGTAACGGTTACGTAATTGCAACATAATCTGACAACCAAAATGTTGCTGCAGCTATGTTGTGACATCCATATAAAAGTGAAATTACCACAGTATAACTTTGACATTTACAGTTAGTAAACGTGACATTGCAGATAAATATTTAAGACATTGATTTTTACTTACTGACTTCTTTTTTACAGGTATATATGCTGCTATATTTTAAATGCATCCATTTAAAAATCCATTAAAAAAAAGAATGCTACTACAATTTCCTTTGTATAAAATGTTAGTCTACTATGAGAAATGTGTTGTCCAGATTGACAGCTTTTTTTTTCTTAATTATTCCTCCATGGACGGCAGCTGCCTACTCGTCTACATTCAAGGCGAGGCGTATGGCATATCAAGCAAGTCTATTTGCACACATAGACATTCATAAACACAGGAAACTGTATTAGCACTAATTCACTCAGCTTTATGTAACGGTTACGTAATTGCAACATAATCTGACAACCAAAATGTTGCTGCAGCTATGTTGTGACATCCATATAAAAGTGAAATTACCACAGTATAACTTTGACATTTACAGTTAGTAAACGTGACATTGCAGATAAATATTTGTTAAGACGGTGATTTTTACTTACTGACTTCTTTTTTACAGGTATATATGCTGTAGTCTAACCTAATTTATTTGCTAGAATTTTGTCTGCGAGTGTGGACGATGAATGCTCAAAATTAATTTACTTCATTTATTATTTAGACAAAAAAATTACAATGCAGCAACCGTAATAGAAAGAACTAGTGGCAACACAAACTTGTAGCCTACGTGACATGTGCTCAGTCTTTATACTACTGGCAATTCAAATTTTACACAATTGTGTAAATGTACGTACATTGCTTCAACTTTTTAAATGTCTCAAAATATAATAAAACACAACCACTTTCTGCTTATTCAAAATAATGTGATTTAATTGTTTACAATAATATGCAACATCTCAAAATTATGTTTTAGGTTATTGAAACTCTTGTACATAGACAAGCTTGTAATACCTTAAATATATTTGCTCATTTCATTTTAATAGCTTAAAAGATATATAATGGTTAACTGCTTTATTACAATATAAGCTTCACCAAAATGTACTGAGAAACATTTATTTAACAAGAGAATCTCTGTCCCAGGCAGACATGGCGGTTAAACTACTAAATATACTTTTTTTTATTTTTAAACTAAAAGAAAAAATATGTACGTACATTGCTTCAACTTTTTAAATGTCTCAAAATATAATAAAACACAACCACTTTCTGCTTATTCAAAATAATGTGATTTAATTGTTTACAATAATATGCAACATCTCAAAATTATGTTTTAGGTTATTGAAACTCTTGTACATAGACAAGCTTGTAATACCTTAAATATATTTGCTCATTTCATTTTAATAGCTTAAAAGATATATAATGGTTAACTGCTTTATTACAATATAAGCTTCACCAAAATGTACTGAGAAACATTTAACAAGAGAATCTCTGTCCCAGGCAGACATGGCGGTTAAACTACTAAATATACTTTTTTTATTTTTAAACTAAAAGAAAAAATTAAAGAGAGATGTAATGTCAGTTGATGTCCTTAAGTTGTCTTCTATTATTGTACTGATTTGGACTTTTAGATAGAATGTAGGAACTCAGAAAAAATACCCATCAAATAAATATAAAGTGTTTCAAACCCAGGGTACTTGTATAAAAAAAAAATCAAATATCTAATTCTGTTATAAGTTGAGCAAAACACGTACATAATGAATATGTATTCATATATATATATATAGATAGATAGATAGAGACGAATACAATTATACAACATTTACAATATTAAGAAATATATTTACATAAATGTATTTTACATTCTGAATAACACGCGTACGGATCTTATACAGTCTATGGTACGGATGCCCGTCCTCTTCAGTTGCGCACGCAGCCGCATAATTCAGTCGGGGGCACATGCAGTTACATTACATTTTCCAGATCCATAACAATAAAAATATCAGCCTATGCGTATATTAAACCTAGTCCAAAGGTCATATAAAAGTAAATGTACTTTAATGTGTTTCATTAAGATTAAGTAATGAGTAATGTAAGTACGCTTTTGTCGAGTCGCTGTTCAACACCGCCGAGGGCGTTCAGGTATCACGCTTTCTGCTCGTCACAGGAACGGCCTTCCTTTGTTAACTTCTAAAATATACTATATTGGAATTACCGCTTCAAGTGTACATACATATTTCAACAATCCTTAGGCAATTGTTCTTAAAACAAACGTTTTATCATCTGACTTAAAAAGGCAACGAAAATCGCATTTAAAACCTTTACGGTAAGTGATTTAATATGGTTTGTTGGTCTTCTAAGCGTGGTTTATAATGTTGGCCCATGTTTGGTCTCCCTTGTCTTCCTCGTTTTAAAATCAAGCACCACAGTTCGCCAACTGAGTTAATATTTTGGATAGAATGAAATCCTGCACCAAATCAAACGTTCAGTCCAATCCTGGATCCCTCATATATTCCTCCTCACAGTATGAGTATTGTTGACGCTCTAGTATCGTGCTCCCTGCGATAGCGCCCAGGAGACCCCGTGTTGCTACAGCTGTATACCAGAACACTGTTATTCCCTTTTACACGGATAAAAGAAAAAAATATTCCTTATATGAAAGACCATTGAACTCCACGGCGTGTGTATTTAGTAAAACAACATCTTTCCACAAATCCTCGGTCCCTTCTTTTGAGAGTATCCATTTTAACTAGCTGTTAGTCTTCCAAACTTACAACTCCTGCAGCCTCTCAACGCCACCTCACGCTGCAAAATGCTGACTAGAGAAGTGTGCCACCTCCAAAAAACAAGGCTCTGCCTCTTTTCTGTCTACGACAACAGTTAGCTACGCAGTGATCCAACGGCATATGCGCGTTCCTGTTTGTTACAGCGATTGACACATTTCTACCCTATAGCATACCAGAGGGCGCGAGCTAGAGCTAAAAGTCCGCCCTCCTAATGAACCCCTGCTCCGCTGTGGAGGAAACCCTGTATTATGGTTGTGTGTAGGCTTCGCTGGGAGCCGCGGTCGATGCCGGTGTAGAGAGGGGGATGGGCAATACTGCAAATGTAAAGGACATGAGATTGAATCACAGTCTTGAATCACCAAGTGCTGAACATACCCATATAAATACCGACTATTATTTTGTAAAATAACATTGTATATTAATGTATTCTTTAGCAACTCAACGTGAACATTTGAAGACCGCACAGAGTGCCCTCTGCTCTGATATGTATGTCTCTGTTTTTGATATAGACTGCTTTCATCTTGTTGACTATGAGAAAACTTTATGATGCGTTTAGAATTTCTTGATCTGGTACGTTATGTTTTCTTTTGGAAACGAAAATAATGCGAACCCCGAGAACCGTGACTTGCTTTTCTCATTCTTCACATCCGCCTCCCCCATCAACCAACCCCCAACTCCATCCATGAGAAATGGGTGGTATTTCTAAGGGGAACTCGCCTTTCCTTTTTTTAGCCTCCATTTTTATTTCAACAACAAGTGAGTGGAAACGACAAGGAAGAGAAGGCAACTGAGAGCGAGTGGAACTCGACATGATTCGCTCACGTTACTGCGGATAGCATATATATATATATATATATGTATATATGTGAGAAAACGCTGTAAAGAATTAACATTTGTTGTTCGGGTAAAATTAACCGTGAGGAAACGCCTGCTGTTGTGGCAAGGCCGCGTACTCCATACTGAGGGTTACTTTTACGTATACACACATTACATTATTTTAGAGGTCCTCTGGCAGCATACTGTCCTGTCTGTTCGTTGATAAATTTGATATCTTCAGGACCCGAAACAAAGACTGTCCATAACTGTGCCTGATAGGATTCACACATTCTTGAAATGGTATCCACCTGCTATTTGCATGGACTGGGTCAGATAATACATGATTGTAGTGTAAACTGTAAAACTATTTGTATAAGAATAGTGTTTGGGGGGAAACTGTTGGACATGTCTTATTTTGTTGTAAAAAATTATGACTGGCCATGTATATAAACATTTTTATGCTTAAAAACAGTCAAACAGTTGTGTGTGTGTTTGTTTGGAAGACCTCAGAAAGGAAATGTCTTTTTTTGTAGTTATTGAAGAGCTTGCTGGCAACTGCAAGCATATGATTGGGCCTGTCCGACATTTTCCTAGTATGTTTTCAGGTTTTATTTTTGTCTGCCTTGAACTATGTGAAACCTGATCTTTCTGTGACTCACCCAACTCCTTATCTAAAGTCAATGTGTGTCTTTGTCCAGAGACAAAGGACAAGCTTAGAAAGTCGAAACTTTTTTTTAAGTTTAGCATGTATGAAAATAGTTTAAATGCACTGAAGCATTTTAGTATCAAAATGTAGAAAGTGGTGGAGTTTTAACTGAATGTTAATTTCAGCGAAACTGTACCACAAATCAAGACATAATGGCAAATATGCAAAGCATTTTTTATCACAACTGTTTATATATATATATATATATATATACAACCAGTGTATAAATCCTTTTTGCCAAAGTAATGTATTTAAAAATTGTGACTTAAAATATCTGTATTGAATACTTTTTGATTGTGAAGATTGACAGCAACAGTTCCAATGTTTTTATGACCTGCATTGCTTTTAAAAGAATATTATGCAATCTACTGTTGTGATGCTTTTTTTTAGCAACATAGAATCAATATGCTTTGGCCAAATGTTTGTAGTTTGTAATTTGTAGTTTTAGTTAATTAGATATTTATTTCATACATGAGCTCTGTCGTGCCTCATTTTAGAGGTGGTTTCTATTCCTGAACCCATGCATACACACATTGGAGCTCATTGTGATCAATGCATTTTAAAAGGAAAATATTTCTTTCTGTGTATTGATTTTTTTTGTTTTGTTTTTAATCTAAATGTAGAAAATACAGTGTGCTTTTGGTTTTCTGGGGCCTTTAGCTCTTGTGCTATTATATGTACCTAGACTAAAAAAACAGTTGCTGAGATGCCTGCTCCTCTTCTGCTTCCTGATTGGGTGGTTTCAGAGACCCTCAGCCAATCAGATGCGTTTGAGTGTTGTCTCTCTCTCTCTCTCTCTCCCTCTCTCTCTCTCTGTCTCATATTCCCCCCTCCCTAACCAGTGCTTTGGAACATCTAGAAGCACAATCTTAAAATGGCTTTTAGTAGCATAAACAATGTTTTCTTATTGAAAGGCAGCTGAATATAATGTGGTATCCATACACACTTTGCCAGTTAAGGTTCTTTTGCCTTGTTTCTGTGAGCCCTGTGCAGCCATTTTAGCTCCTGTACAGTTTTTTCCTCCGGTATTTAGAAAGGGTGGGTCAGTCATCTTGAAAACAAGCTGGCAGAGAGAATGTAGTTAAATAAAATACCATTCACATTTGTCTCTGGTGATAGTCACAAATGGTCAGCAATGTTTATAGATGTAGAAGGGTTCATGTTTTTGTTATTGAATCATTGAAAAAATTATATAATGCAGCCACAGTGAATCCAATTTGTGTTGTAAACCCAATGATTCTTGATGTGTCCCAGACAACAGAGGATGACCCCCGGCCCCTACTCATTTTTTTTGCCTTTGCGTAAAAAAAGCCTTTTTAACTTTGTTGGGTACACATGGTTTAAAAAATTGTCATCCTATTGCATTGGGAAATTACATTTGCACTGTATATATATATGCCTAATAGGGATGTAACGATTCACTCAACTCACGATTCGATTCACGGTTTTGATTTCACGATTCGATTCGATTCACGGTTATTATTTAATTTTTTTTACAAAATGAGATTTAAGGATTCGATTCACGATTTTTGAGTTTTAAGACAATGACATTTAAGACAAATTATCAATTAAATTTGTCCTTTTATTATTGCTTGGACAAAATGCTGCACGTTTCTTTGTGAAATTGAAATATAACACTATAATAATATACTAATATAGCACTTGCATATTATTGCTCTTTTGTTGGTTTTGATTGCTTCTATTGTCCGAAGTCGTTTGGACAAAAGTGTCTGCTAAATGACAACATTTAAATATAATGTAAATGTAAATAACAAAACTACATTGAAATTTTAAAACAAGCCCAAATCAAATTAATAAGTAACACAAATAAAAGAAATCTCGTCATATAAACAAAATAATGCTTTGTCTGTGCACTTTCCATTTAAAATTAGAGGCAACCACTGCATTTTAATCATGATCCAAACAAAGATGCTGCATACATGCAACATGAGCAGTTTTTAATCTAAATTAGATTGTATA
>NW_015642075.1:2599-5527 GCF_001515625.1 Sinocyclocheilus rhinocerous | reverse complement strand
CAGCTCACTGTTATAGCTTGCTATAAGAATACTCTGAAACACGTGAGCTCTTCCACTTGTTTCAGCTCGACGCAGCAACGGAGCTGAGATAAGTAGTCGGGCAACTAATGCTTGGTAGCTCGAAGCGCTATGAGGTGTATTTTGTACAATTTTTGCTCTTGCTATGCAAACTGACAAGAGAACAAACGTGTATACGCTCGCCAGCCGTCTGGCCAAAATCCCATAGTATTCAGGCGTCAGACGTAAAATATGAGACGTCAGACGTCACGGTCACGTGACAGTGCCGCGCTCAAAGTGCGCGGTGACGTCGTGGCGTTGAAGGATATGAAGGATATTTTTACTTTGCGTCTGGATTACGTACATGTGGATGAGTGTCTGGATTACGTTGAGCGTCTGCGTACGTGTGGATGAACGTCTGGATATTAACTATCATCATTATTATCTTTACTTACTGTTGTGCTCTAAGTAAGGTTTTAATTCGGGATATAAAACACACACACACAAACACACACACAGTTTGATATATTTATCAAACCAAGTTTGAATAGATGCAAAGAAAACAAGATCTTAATAAAACATTTATGCAATAAGAAATGAATACCAAACTAAGTACTATTTGAAAAAGTTTTGTTTTCATAAATCCACTAGACACTAGGAAATAAAGAAAAATTTGTTTATTTGTTTATATAGACTGTATATAAAAAATGAAGGGAACACCTAAATCTTAGATTTAATTATTAGATCTCAATGACTGAAATATCCAGGTTAAAACTCTTCACTTATATATTTTGCATATTGTTGTGGGGAAAAAAATAATGTGACAATGGTCAATGAAAGCCAAAATCATAAACACATTCAGGGCAGGAATTACAGTAACAAGTAAAGTACATTAAAAGTATTAATGTTAATCAGTAATGTGCATGGCCCCACGTGCCCATATGAACTCCCAGCAATGTCTGGGCATACTCCTGATGAGATGGCACATGGTGTACTGGGGGATCTCCTCCCAGACCTGGATCAGAGCATAAGTGAGCTCCTGGACAGTCTATAGTGCTACTTGATGGCTTTGGATAAATGAGATCCCAGAGGTTCTAAACTGGATTTAAGTCTGGAGAATGTGAGGGTCAGTCAATGGCATCAATTTCATCCCGATACTTCATAGCATGTGGAGGTCTGTGAGAACTCTAAGGATGGTCCTCCCCAGACCACCCTTGCTGTTGCCTCTCCACAGTACTTGTTTTCACTTGTATGCCTTCATCATCCAGAGACTGCCTACAGACTCTGGCCACATGAGGCCGGGCATAATCATGCACCAGGAAGGCCCTGGACTGCACCAGCATAAGATCTGACAATAGATCTCATTAATACTGTTCCTGTAGGCAAAACAACGGTGCATGTTTTTGATATTTCCTTCATCTGAAGAGGTGACGAACTGATTGGGATGAGGTTGGAAGTGCTGGAAAATGTGTAGTGTTTGGTGTGCCTTCAGGAACAGGGTTGGGAAACATTGACGTTGCCTTTTTTATTTGGTAAAATACAGTAACTAAACGTGTACAAATAATAATGACAATCATGATTTAAAGAGAGTGGAAAGTGAGTTTACTGTATGTACAATAATCAAATTTCTGTTGTGTAGGCCTACTGTAAAATCTTTGTGTAAGATTTGGTAGGCCTACTCTTATTTGTATGTCTGTTAATGACCCTTGAACCACAAGGGCTATAAACAAAATTATATTTCCCCTGAATCATTGAACAAAGTCATTACATCTTTGATTTCCTTGAGGTATTTTTCCCTTTACTCTCTATTTTCGATTTTGCTGCCAGCAGTCATTATGTAACATCTAATGATGTGTAATCTGAATGGCTTTCCATTATGAGAACGAGTTCAGTCATGTGTTTGTTAAATCAAGTGTATTTGGCGAATAGCCACAAGGTGGCGCAGTAATTCACCTTGTTTTTTGCCGTGTCAGTGCCAAACAATGGATTATGTAGAAAATTATGCATAACATATACTTGTTGGACAACTCATAACTGAGGCCATACACTGTCTTTAATACAGGACATTTTGCATTGTTGAACTGTTAACATCATGTGACTGTTTATGCTATGTGCTATACTATTGAATAAATGTGTATTTGGGTAAGACCAGAGCATGAATATTCAACGGCTCTGGGTTATTTAATGGAAAGTTCCTACAAGCAACAGTAATATCACAATGTTTTTACACAGCTAACATTAACTACTCAAAATTCTGCATAAATATGCAATGTCACATAACAGACAGACAATTATTAGACATTATGTCTTTTCTGACGCAGTCCCTACCATTACACTTTATTCACAGCAATAACAACAGCAACAATACAATAACATACTAGTTAATATATGTTATACTACTAGATAAGCAAACATATGTATTATTTTTTCCGGTACAAGGTTACTTCAGACCACACAGCGCAGACGTCACGTAGCTTCACACGTAGCTTCTCACGCGATAAGTGGGGCGACGAAAGTGTCACGCTTCTTATCACACGTCATTGTTCACGACTTCTGCTCACGGAAAAGTACGCGACGATCGACACGACTGATTGCTTAGTTTGCAAAGCAGATGCACAAAATACACCTCATACAGCGCCAAATCATTGTGCACAACAAACATCTGCTGCACGACTCCTCAGAGTCTGCGTCTAAAAACAGTACACGAACAAGAGTTGGAAGCATAAGCGCCAAATCAAATGAACGTGTCTGCATTAGTGCAGCGCAGCAGTAGAGAGAGAGAGAGAGAGAGAGCGGGAAAAACCGCCTGCTCACTGTTATAGCTTGTTAAAAGAAATACATTGAAACACAGTGAGCTCTTCCACTTATTTGTTTCAGCTCAATGCAGCAGCGGAGCTGAAAGAAATAGTAATTAGTCGGGCAAACTAATGT
>NW_015642075.1:0-416 GCF_001515625.1 Sinocyclocheilus rhinocerous | reverse complement strand
TTGCTATTGCTGCTATTGCTTTTGACCATTAGGTATCAGTAACAATTCATTCAGAACCTGTTTTATGGACCTGTACCACAAAGTCAAAAAATCATGTCAATTTCTAAATAAACACCCTGTGCAGACTCCCGATCGAATTTCACGGTCACATATCTTTGGCAGGAGGCCAGAAATGGACGACGAGTGGTTCATCCTCGAAATACAAAAACACATGGTGTTACAGTGGGGCAAATAAGTATTTGATACACTGCCGATTTTTCAAGTTTTCCCACTTACAAAGAATGGAGAGATCTGTAATTTTCATCGTAGGTACACCTCAACTGTGAGAGACAGAATAAAATAAAAAAAATCCAGAAAATCACATTGTATGATTTTAAATAATTAATTTCCATTTTATTGCATGAAATAAGTATTTG
>NW_015642074.1:108401-132704 GCF_001515625.1 Sinocyclocheilus rhinocerous | reverse complement strand
ATTCAGACCAGATGGTGGATCAGCACCTAGAAAGGACCTCTACAAATCAAATCGTTGCAAATGATTATTTAGACTGAACTGAGCTGGATGATGACATCGCTGAATTCAATGATGAACTGCCTTTAACTGGAACATTAGTGTTTACTATTGTCATTTTGCATTATTGACACACTATTTTCCTAATTAATGCTGTTCAGTTGCTTTGACACAATCTGTATTGTTAAAAGCGCTATATAAATAAAGGTGACTTGACTTGACTTAAATATGGTGTTAATTTGGCTACAAATGAAATCAATTATATATTTCAAAAAGCAGCATATATAAGTGAATTGAAAAAGAAAGGCAAAAATTCAATTAAAAAAAACAACAAAAGATGAAAAATGGTTTGACTCAGACTGCAAAACATTAAGAAAACAACTTATTAAAACAACTTAAAATGATCAAATCGGAAACATAAAGAACCATACAAGTAAGAAAAGCATTTTTGCAGTGCATGTAGCCTATTCATTCATTGCGCATATTTTCATCATGCAGACCATATTCACATAGATATTGATAACATCTTGCTGCAACCTCTGGAAGTAACCCAATAATTAGAATTTTCTTCAGGATTTCCAGTGTGGTTGGATGCATTGATGACACGCATATTCCCATCATCGCACCTTCTGAAAATGAATCAGATTACTGTATGTAATGGAAGGATGCCCGATGGAGGGGTAGTAGGAGATATATGCCGTAACCACCACCACAGCTGTTAAATAAACACAAATTATTTACAATTTATTTGGTCATGTTTATTTTCTACAAATACAAAAGCAACAGTTATTCTTTTTCCTTTTGAATTTTAAAATTCTTCTACTTGACCATCTCCTCTTCATCTGTCAGTGGTGCAGGTTCTCCCCCCATTTTGCGAGCCTCTGCCTTCTTGCTGTCGACTGAGTACAAGTCAGTTGTTAATTTCATTACTCTAATTAAGAAATGTAACAGGTTTGATTAGAGAATATTTAATAAGCCTATGTGAAAAGAGCGTTAAACTATGTGGAAAACCTGCTGCACATTGAAATAGACACGGAATGATATTTAATATGTCAAATGTTTGTAAAGTCATGTAGCCTACACCCATGAAACGTTTATGCTTAAAGCTTTACCTTGATTGAACTGTTTTTAAAATTCATTTTTAGATGCTGCAACGTTCTTTTTTTTTTTTTTTTTTTTGCGGTGGGATACCATGAAAATGAAATCTAGTTAAATAATTTTCAGTTTTTACTTCTGATATTATAACAATGATTAAGAATTAAAGTTATTTATTGACTCGGAAGTATGCAGATGTCTTTTTGTAGGTGCTGTTGCCATGGTGAATCATAATTTCGGAGCTCCATTGATCATGACTTCTCATAGTCGTGGTGCATGCGCTAAACTCAAGAGTCAACCTACTCAGAGTCGACTGAACTAACACAACAACACACCATCTCAGGGTAAGTCAACTCAGAGTTGATTGAAGCTCCTTATTGAAACGGGCCCCAGGAAACTAAAACACAAAGTAAATTACTAATTCTATTTTACTATATATACTAATTCTATTTTACTCTATATTTAATTCTATCGAACTCTAAAATCAAATTATGAATTTGAAGATTATCTCCAGAGTGACTTCAGAGACACAAAGCCGAGACGGATCCTGACCAAATACAGGCTCAGTGAGCACAGTCTAGCCATTGAGACCGGCAGACACAGAAAGAACTGGTTACCCATGGAGCAAAGGGTGTGTGCTCACTGTAAGACAGGAGAGACTGAGACAGAGATGCACTTCCTCCTTCACTGTCATAAATACATATCCATAAGAAACCTTTACTTCAACAAATTCACCAGCTTAATAAAGAACTTTACAGCCATTAGTGAAACAGAACAAATAAAGATACTATTAGGAGAAGGAAAGACAGCAGCACTTGCTGCGAGGTACGCGTGGATGTGCCACATCCTGAGAGATAGCAGGTGAATGTGTATTGTGTCTGACCTCAGTGTGTTACCTTACAGTCCACCACAGTGATCCTTAGTATGTGTGTTTCTATGTAAGTTAAAGACTGTGGTATCAAATGTTCACATGTTATAATTTGTTACAGTTTAATATTTCTAAGATGTTATAATATTCCATTCTATTACTGTGATGTTCATTTAATTATTATTATTGTTATTATATTATTATTTTTTATCTTTTTGTGCATGTATACTAAGCTTTGGCAATATTGTATCATTTACAAAGCAATTTTTAATTGAATTTAATTGAATTGAGAGAGAGAGAGAGAGAGACAGAGAGAGAGAGAGAAAAGCTGTGTCCGAAACCACTCCCTATCCCCTATATAGTGCACTATATCGGGTGTCTGCCATTTTGTAGTGCTGTCCGAATTCTGAGTTCATTCCCTACATTAGTTCACAACTATTTACCCACAATCCGCTCTAATTTAGAGTGTAAGCTACAACTGATGTACACTCGCTGAAGCACTTCCCAAAATCCAATGCGGAGACTGACGAGCTGGAAGAGAGAGCGTGAGCAAGCGAGTTTGAATGAGAGATGCCGTTTAAATCTTTATTATTTCTGCTTTAACGGTTATTTCATGCATTTTTAACATAAAATATATTATTTATGCATTAACTCAGATTAATGCTTTAATAATTTACTGAATCGTTAACTTAACTTACAAGAGATGATAGAGATGTGATGATAATTTGTTTTAATTGATTTAATAAATATTCATTAGTCACCTGCAGCTAGGGCTGTGAATATTTGGGTAGACAGAGAATCGATTCAATTCACGATTCATAGGTTTTCGATTCGATTCAAGAATGATTTTTTCAAATTCAGAAAGATTCAATTCAATTCGATTCACAATTAAATTCCATTCGATTCGATTAACTATTCGATTCTGCATGTTTTAAGTGCATTCACAGGATTATTTAAATGCTTCCCCTAAATTCTTTAAATGCTTAGTCAGGGGGAAAATTACACAGCAGCCTTTATGGTTAGAGAACCATAGGTTACAGAAAAAAAACACTTTTGTCCATTTGCCCTCCCTGCTTACCGTGGTGATAAGATACACAGCAGACTGTCTGTTGACTGCAGTAAGCGAACTTAACGTCATCTGAGATCGTACAATAAGGTAGAAATTGAGCGTGTTCCTCATTTTTCTGTAATGCCTTTTTTATAGCTGAATTGATGCCATTGCGTGTTCCAGTATCATTCAATAGCTATACTCCCGACCAGGGAATCTCAGTCACTGTTAGCTAAACAGAGCTAAACTGCAGTAATTCAAAGGGAAATAAATAGGTGGATAAAGAAGTTTTGAGCGTGTTCCTGAATCTATTTATCAAATCCTTATTCATAGCTTGATTGCCAGTGCGTGTTCCATTGTCAAATCAACGATGCTATTCGACTCCATGGGTTAAACATTAGAGAATAATGCTTGCCTGCCTGTGTCTGTTCACAAAGTAAATTTAATCTCGCTTAACACTGCGTGTAAGTGAATATTAACTTTGTACCAACAGCGAAGAAAACCTGTTGTGTTTACGTGTCCAGAGAAACTGGCACGGAGATTTCAGATCCGCTGAGATCGCTATCACTGTTTCCCTCAACTGCAGCGCGAAGCTGCTATTTGAATAAAGTTAAATTTAACTCCAAACGAACTGAGAGTTTAAGCACCACACCTCAAAACATCTAAAGTGGTTTTTGTTATTTGTACAATGTTGAAATACGCCGACATTTCATGTTGCATGCTTAACTGTACTCGCAATGCAACCATTCACGTGCTAGTCCACTAGAGTTTGTTTTGGTTGTCATAGTTACGATCGTGACACGGAAATCTTAACCTACTTCCGGAGCAATTCTGAACTGCGCACGTGCAGCACATCGACGCTATTGTAAACAAACTCCACGGTGCTGCTAAGCTAACGAAACGGTTGTGTTTACATTGAAGTCTACGCTAAAGCCATTAGCCTCAAAGGTTAGCGGTTAGCATTAACATCCAGTGGTTGAATGCTGTGTCTGTTTGGGCAATGCTAAAGCTATTTAATCCTTTAAACACCTCAACTAATACACTCAACTAATACACTTTCTCTTTCTTATATCTCCCTTTTCTCACTTCTTACCACTTTATCTGCATTTTACTAGAAAGGGAAATGCTGACTCACAATTATTAATTGTGCCAAATTCAAATTTAATTAAACATTAAATTTATTTGGAATCATTCAAATTCCCCCCTCAGATCAATTCATATGATCATTATTTCTAGTATTCTCTTTTGGGCCTAATCATTTTAGGTACAAATAAGCCTTGAACTTTGAAAGTTTAAGTTAACTTATTCTACCTAGTTGATGTATTACCTATAACAATAGATTCTTTACAGACTCACACTTATAGTCATTACGTTATTGCATTTTACCGCTCTCACTGTTTTGCTTTTACTGTAAGCCACTATTTTTAATTTATTAGTTGTGCAGCAACTAAAAACAACACTCTACTTCTAAGAATCTTTAGTAATTTTGATTCGAGTTCCATATGCAAATTACCATGCTCTCACACAAAGGGTCATAAAACTCCCCAGTATTTCCAACCTCCCGCTAGGAATTTCAGCCTTTCTCATTGGACAAGCCCATTCTGAGAGGCGTGAATCTTCTCAGACCTTAAAAGGGCTCACGCACAGTTCCGCCGAGGTTGTTGTTCATATTCTGCTAAGTCTTCTGCTAAAAAGTGTTCCGTGTTGGAGCTTGAGCCGGTGCGGGCGTGCCCGGTGGGCTCCCAACACATAGTCGGTCAGTCTGCGCTTCTGTTAGATACGGAGAGAATGAGGATGTGAGCTAGAAGTCTTCTGTACCTTGGTGATCGCGACTCCTACACCACCGAACCTCCAAACCATCAAGACTTTCATCCGAGACTCCATCCGTACGCTTGTTCCAGGCCAATGCAATGCAAGTATCGTAGATTTAACTAAATCTTGTGCATAAATTACATGAGTTTCTGATTCTGCCTTGCAAATTAACTGTCCCTTTACGATTTTGATCCTTACTACATGCTCTAATGCATTAATACTGTAAGAAAGTATTTTATGTGGCCACGGAAATATTTTGTATTTTTTATTTTGAAAACGCAATCCAAATTTTAGCATCTCATCCAACGCTGAGATCAATTTAATAGAGATAAGTGTTGAACAACTGTGGCCTTCGCAGCCTCCCTGGTAAGCGGTCCAACTGTAAGGTGTACGGTGTCAATCCTGTCAGACTAAGAAAAGAGATATCAGCATTATTATTGTATTCTTTTGTCTCAAACAGAGATATAACAATACTGTTTACCTTCTTGATAACAACATTTAATTGAAAAAAAAAAGAATTTCTCTAACTGAAAAAGGAATTGTTTCTTTTCATTGAATTGTTTTCACCTTTTTCTCTTTTTTTTCCCTCTTCCTCATTAGAGTGACGAAGTCTTCGCATCTCTAGTCTACTTAGACACCCTGAGACCAACACAGTCATCACCACACTTCACTAGTGGTTCACAATCACTGAAACAACACTTAGTTGTCCCACCACACAAAGGCTTCTACTCCACACAGATCTGTGTCAGTCTCTCTTCTCCCCAGCATGCCAACATGCCACAGACTGCAGACCCCATTGCCCATGGGGAAGATGTGAACACTTGGCTGAGAGGCATGACAGACAGCCTCACCCCCAAGACATTTGAACTGTTATTATTTTTAATAATAATCCTAATCCTGAGAAGATTCCTGACACAAGATTCAAGCCAGAACAACAACCACGAGGAGCTAGTCAAAATCACCAGCTCCCTAAGCTACGCCTTCACAACCCAGCTGAAACTGAGCGACAAGCACATCACCCACCTTCAAGAGGAAATGAGACCTCATGTGACTTACAGAGACAGGTTATACCTCCTAAGAGCCACGTCAAATCCTGAGGTACGAAACTTCCTAGATCGACAGCCCAGTCAAACAAAGTCAAGCTACCAGCTACTTCGTGAGGTCCTGATTAAAGAGTTTACAGACCCTGAGTCTGAACACGGACTGTTAACTGCCTTGGAGATCAAACAAGGTCGACAAGAGGTTCCACAAGCTCACTACAACCGACTCCGACAAGCCTAATTTGATGCACACAACGAACCTGACCTTGAAGAGGATGCGAACTTCAAAAGCCTCTTTCTAAGAAATCTGCACCCTGGAGTCAGCCACCATCTTGGCGTCATGGCCTGTCCACGCTCCATGACCATCCAACAGTTGCGTGACCTAACACAGAAGGCCTACAACAAGCAGAAGATGGCCTCAAAGAAAGGGAACAAAACATCCACACTCTTGAAGTCTGTCACCAAAAACTCAAGCCTTGCACTGGACGACACCCAGTGGCATCACAACACCAGAGTCTTCCATCAAGAGCACAGAGAACGTGACCCCCATGTCCACGACAGCTTTCAGCCCAACCGCTGCAAAAATCCATGGGAACAGCCACGCTTCTCAAGAAACCCAAAAGATAAGAACAACTGGAAACCTAACCAGACATCCAAAGGTAATCGCCTGACTCATCCAAGAGCAACTCGTGTGGGTAAGCGACAACAAAACCCACCTCAGCACCACTCAGACATGCACAGTGCTGAGTATGCAGAAGAGCAAGACCGCTTACCCTCAGACGACATGGAACAAGTCATGAGACAAATGAAAGAGTTCCTTCAAGGAAAGCTGAACATGGATGACCACAAAGTTGAGTCATGCTCGCTGTGACCAGCGACAGAACGGAAGGCCGGTGATCACCTGGTACACCACATCAGAGATGACAAGCACCTGTTCAACAACCACCCAGAACGAGCAAGTCTCTCACGGCCAACGGTTGATGAAAACTCTGAGGTACCAAAGAACATCACCTCAGTCACCCACCGCTCACTAACAAACTGTCAAGTTAACTCCAACTCCAAGAACCACATTCCTGTCTGTGTAGCAGCAACCACCCAAGCACAGAAGGTCAGAAAGTCTGCCACAACCAGAAGGCATCACAAGAGAAATGCAATGTAGGAGACAAAGTTTGCACCCCAGCTTCACACAGCCATGCCAAACTAGCTCCGACTGTCTGCTAAAGAACTTCCTGCCTTGCTGGACTGACCCCCATTAGATCATGGACATGCCCTCATCCAAGCCAAGGATGCAGAGAGCCAGTCTTCACTGACATACAAGAAAAGGGGGGAGACAACACAGACTGAAACAGATCTGACCACACATACACTACACCATTAACACACACAACATTACCTAAACACAGAGGTAACCACATCTACTGATAACACAGTCAACAAACATTTTCTTCCCACAAGTAGAATATCCAAATTTTAGCGTAACATAAAGTTACATATGCCCACCATGAAGAAACATGCAGCCATCCTCACAATAGGTAGAACACCTGACACTAAGTTAAGGTACATGACACACTAGCTGCACGTGACATCCTAGCTCAACAGTAGTTGTAAGCCATGCTAGGAAAATCCACAGCAGCTTTGTTTTGTTTTGTTTTGTTCTTCTTTTACCTATCCTGATTCCTTCCCCTCTTTCCTTAGTAGGTGAAACACCTAGACACCCTGCAAGGGTCAAAGGTCTGATATTAGGATTGACTCACCACACCTAATATCCGCCAGTAATTCTAAACTGAATGGAAGCCAGAGAGCTCCATGCACGATAGGTCAATTCATTTCATTGCAAATGATGTTACTAGAAAATTAACGGTAAACGTTTTAAATTAAGACAACCTAGAAGAACCAAACAAAGTTATCCGCAAAATTTGATTGACGAATCAACGTACGGAACCAAATTAGAACAATTTCCAGATTGAACTAAAACATATTCAATTTACTAAACTAGTTTGACTAATTGAACTTTACCACCTGTACCTAAATAACCTGATGCCTGCACCAGTACAGTAACAGTTATGGAGGTGTCTTGTTGTTTGCTGTGTTTGTCTGCTTCTTCTGCCTTTGTTTCTCCAGCGCTCGCCGATGTCTTCAACTCAACACATCTCCGATCGAAGGGGGGTATGTAGGATATCAGACCGAATCAGACAATCTAAGATTTGGTCAAACATGGCTGAAACCTGAGGAGCCCAGAATTCCACAAGAGGCCCAAGACACAGGATGTCGTAAATCAGATCCTGGCCCCAAGCCTGAACCAACTAGCAGCTTTGAGTAGCTCACAGCATTTAAACAGAAGAACACTTATTGACAATTCCAAGGAGATTGTCAATTTTGGGGCAAGTTATCAAGAATAATGGCCAAAAGAGATGCACAGCGTGACCGTCACATGGTAACCAGTGATGGCAATCACGAGCTCTTTGGATTGACTTCTCCCCCCACCTAAGACAAAGAACAGGCAGATTCCTTACAGACATTTTAACCTCTCTGGTCTTCACAGAACGTATCCTTATGTTCAGAGAATGGCACAGAAACTGCATTTCCATGTAAATATGCATCTAAATGACACTAAAAGGACCTGAGCAACTAATCATCTCCATGCATAACTCCATATCATGTATGTAACCTACATGTGACTTATCAGGTCTTAATCATTTATTGTGTATGTATTTTTAATAACTATTGAATAGCTTAATGGTTCGTATTCATATTTGGTATGTATGTGTTTGAATCTTCTTGCTGGAAACGTTTCTTCCAATCAACTATTTGTCAAAATTATCATATTCTTGTTATAGAAATCAGGTCCAATATTATACGCTGCAAGAGCGGGAAAAGCTCGGACCATGTGAATGATGAGATAACAGTTGATTTATGAATGGGGAGGAGGAATATACAACACCCCGAGCAACGATGACCTCTAATTGGTCAAAACACCATTTGGGAGGTGTCAAACAGCCTGGTTTAAATACTCAGCAAACCATCAAACTATGCTTTTTGTGTCTAGCTTTTAGCTTTTCGCTTTTAGTCATGCTTTTTAGTTAAATGCCTTTTGTCTCTCTCTCGCGCTCTTCCTTCTTGCCTTTTGAGCCTTGTTGTTTTTCTTTAAAATCATGCTTCTTTAGTTTTTTTAGCGTGCTCTGGCTTACGCCAGCTCCTCCAAAACCATGAGGAGAAACGCCACCTAGTCTCGTCAAACTTTACTTCTATTTCTTTCTTTAGTTTATTTTATTTTCCGTTGAGAGTTTCGTGTGTTCCGAGTTAAGTTTGCCGTGTCTCCGAAAGAGTGCCGTCTAAACTTCAACTTCAGACCACAGCTCCGCGTCATCAGCCAACGCCAAACCACTGGCTCCCAAGACTGACTTCCAGCCAATCAGAAAAGCGGGAAACCCCCTTCTGCAAGGACCACAACAAAGGGAACCCCCGTACAGGCAACGCAACGGAAAGCAAGTACCTCCAGATACGTCTAGCTGAACTGGTGCATTTAATATAAATTTTAACCTAATTGAGGAACTCAATGCGAGGGTTAATTAAGTGATTGATGGTTGTTCAGATCTATGCAATTGCACATATTGCTGTAAACTTGGGATTTCACATTTTCATTCTCTTAAACTAATTATTTCCTCACTTTCTCTCTTTCTGCAACCTGTGTGAATGCGTGTGTTCATGTGTTAGATTAGTCTATATGTCTTAGATTTATCCAATAAAGCCTTATTGATATTGAAAAGAGAAGTATCTTGTGTTTTGTGCTCACAAGTTAATGTCTTAAACTGCCGATCTTGTTACTATGCTAATTAATAGTGTTTTCACTATATTTTGGATATAAATATCCATTGCAGAATTGATGTCATACGGCTCGTTCACGGAATCGCTGGCCGTCTCAGTGATCAGCCGTAAAACAGTGATTCTGTCCAAATTCCCTTACATATTATTGGTGGAGTTCCCTTTAAAATCTTAAATGATTCCCTTTGAGCTAAATTGACCTGTTTCCCTTACATTAATGGTGGAGAATGCGGGCAGATTAACCTAAATTGTGAGCATAAACCAAGTTATTTAATCTTTTCCATTGCTGCGGATGAAAGATGAGAAGCTTCTGTGTGTGTGTGTGTGTGTTGCGTGTGTGACGTAAGCAGCGCGCGACCGCTTGAATGAATGAACTGAATGAACGCAGAGAAGGCTTAACTCGAGTCCGACTCTTCATTATTAAACTGCAGTAAAGTGAACTTAGTTAACATCTGAGATCGTACAATAAGGTAGAAGTTGAGCGTGTTCCTCATTTTTGTAATGCCTTGTTTTATAGCTGAATTGAGTTCACTGCGTGTCCCAGTGTTTTTCAATCGCTATACTCCCGGCAGGGAATCTCAGTCACCGTTAGCTGAACGGAGCTAAACTGCAGTAGTTAAAAGGGAAATAAATCGGTGGATAAAGAATAGTTTTGAGCGTGTTCCTCAATCTATTTATCAAAGCCTTATTATTCATAGTTTGATATGCCAGTGCGTCTTCCATTGTCATGTCATGCTATTCGACTCCCTGGGTTAAACATTACGAGAATAATGCTGGCCTGCCTGTGTCTGTTCACAAAGTAAATTTAATCTCGCTTAACACTGCGTGTAAGTGAATATTAACTTTGCACCAACAGCGAAGAAAACCTGTTGTGTTTACATGTCCAGAGAAACTGGCACGGAGATTTAAAGATCTGCTGAGATCGTTATCACCGTTTCCCTTAACTGCAGCACGAAGCTGCTATTTGAATAAAGTTAAATTTAACTCCGAACGAACCGAGAGTTTAAGCGCCACATCGCAAAACCAACCAAAAGCGGTGTTGTTATTTGTACAGTGTTGAAATGCGCCAACATTTCATGTAATATGCTTAACTGTACTTGCAATGCAACTATTCACATGCTTAGCCACTAGAGCTTGATTTGGTTGCCATAGTTACAATCGTGACACGGAAGTCTTAACCGACTTCCGAAGCAACTCTGAACTGCGCACGCGCAGCACAGCGACACTATTGTAAACAAACTCCACGGTGTAGCTAAGCTAACGAAACAGTTGTTTACATTGAAGTCTATGCTAAAGCCTTTAGCCTCAAAGGTTAGCAGTTAGCATTAACATCCAGTGGTTGAATGCAGTGTCTGTTTGGGCAACGATAAAGTGATTTAACCCTTTAAACATCTAAACTAACACACCTGTTGGTCTCTTTCTCTCTCTTATTCCTCCCTTTTCTCACTTCTTACCACTTTATCTTATTTTACTAGAAAGGGAAATACTGACTCACAATTATTAATTGTGCCAAATCCAAATTTAATTAAACATTAAATTTATTTGGAATCATGCAAATTTCCCCCTCAGATCATTTCATATGATCATTATTTTCTAGTATTCCCTCTTATGCCTAATCATCTTAGGTACGAATAAGCCTTGAACTTTTAAAGTTTAAGTAAACTTATTCTACCTAACTGATTTTATTACCTATCAATAAATTCTATTCAGACTTATACTTACTCATTATTTTATTGCGTTTTACCCCTTTTCTTCCTGTTTGGTTATACACTTAGCCATTATTGTTTTATTTACTGATTTCCTTCTTTGTTTAATTTCATTTTTACTTATTTTGCCCATTTATTACTTTTTAATTTTACTTTACTTACCATTTTCTTTCCTCTGTATATCCTAACTTGGCAACGACACACCTGAGCCCTAATAGGAGACAGTGTTATCCCTCACTACGAGTTCAAATAAATTAGAAAGACAACTTTCTTTCACTCAAATTTTATTTTTGTTTGATTAGTTGTGCAGCAACTAAAAACAACACTCTACTCGTAGTTGGGCATAACAGCAACAAAGCCTGCTAGTGGACCCGATCCATTCAGTTTACTGTCTCCGTCCCTTCCCTCTTCTCCTGTTCTCTCCTGCTTTCTTTCCTCTTTACTCTTCACATGCGTAGGGACCTGTAAGAACCATCAATCAATTCTATGTGAATGAAATACATAATCTTGTCGAAGAAGACGAATCATCCTTATGAATTTGATTGTAATCAACCCCTCCTTCGTTCTTCCTAACCTCCCTACATTTGGAAACGCAATCCAAATTTTAGCATCTCATCCAACGCTGAGATCAATTTAATAGAGATAAGTGTTGAACAACTGTCGCCTTCGCAGCCTCCCTGGTGAGCGGCCCAACTGTAAGGTGTACGGTGTCAATCCTGTCAGACTAAGAAAAGAGATATCAACATTATTATTGCATTCTTTTGTCTAAAACAGAGATTTAATAATATTGTTTACCTTCTTGATAACCACATTCAATTGAAAAAAAAATAATTTTCTCTAAACCGAAAAGGAATTGTTTCTTTTCATTGAATTGTTTTCACCTTTTTCTCTCTTTTTCCTCTTCCTCATTAGAAGTGATGAAGTCTTCGCATCCCTAGTCTACTTAGACACCCCGAGACCAACACAATCATCACCACACTTCACTAGTGGGTCACAATCACTGACTCCACACTTAGTTGTCCCACCACACATAGGCTTCTACTCCACACAGATCTGTGTCAGTCTCTCTTCTCCCCAGCGTGCCAACATGCCGCAGACTGCAGACCCCATTGCCCATGGGGAAGATGTGAACACTTGGCTGAGAGGCATGACAGACAGCCTCACCCCCAAGACATTTGAACTGTTATTATTTTTAATAATAATCCTAATCCTGAGAAGATTCCTGACACAAGAACTGAGCGACCTGAGCGACAAGCACATCACCCACCTTCAAGAGGAGCTGACACGTGCTCAACGCCGCATAGAAGTGAAAGAAGTGAAAGTTCAAGATCAACTCAAAGCACCCAACGAGAAGGAGCAGGAAACAACAGAACAAGTTAAGAAGCTCCAAGCAGCCCTGGCAGCAGCGCAGCTCGACCAACAACATTCAAAGGCTGTCCAGAAAGACCTGGTAAACAGACTCCAGTATGCCGAACAGCTACTAGAGAAAGCCAAGAATGACATCAGAAACAAGAATGTTGAAATCAGTACCTTGAAAGACCACCTTGAAAGGTATAGAACTGAAATGGACAATCTGACCCAACAACTAGACGATACCAACGATGAGCTCTACATGGTCAGAAAAGAACTCAAAGATGCTTATGAGCTGAAACAAGAGCCAAGAAAAGAGAAGCATCTCTCAGCCTCACCACTGCTGAGCAGAGCAGAGTCCCACGTCCAAGAACTGGCATATGACGAAAGGCGCGAAGGGCCACAACCCAAAACCTCACCTGCCTTCGCCACACAACCCTTTCCTGCCAACGAAAGAATACCTCCCATCCAAGCAGACCTTGGAGCTGCACATGGGATGACCATCAAAGACCTCAACAAGCTGTCTAAAAACATCAGCAAGTTCAACCCAAACTCCGCAGAGGGCCACGACATCCAGGCTTACCTGCAAGATATCGAATTTCATCTGGAAATGAGACCTCATGTGACTGACAGAGACAGGTTATACCTCCTTAGAGCCACGTCCAGTCCAGAGGTACGAAACTTCCTAGATCGACAGCCCTCATCACAAGAGGAATGCAACATAGGAGACAAAGTTTGCACCCCAGCCTCACACAGCCATGCCAAACTACCTCCGATTGTCTGCTAAAGAACTTCCTGTCTTGCTGGACTGACCCCCATTAGATCATGGACACGCCCTCATGCCAAGGATGCAGAGAGCCAGTCTTCACTGACATACAAGAAAAGGGGGGAGACAACACAGACTGAAACAGATCTGACCACACATACACTACACCATTAACACATACAACATTACTTATAGCTGAATTGATTTCATTGCGTGTTCCAGTGCTTTTTCAATAGCTATTCTCCCTGCAGGGAATCTCAGTCACCGTTAGCTGAACGGAGCTAAACTGCAGTAGTTAAAAGGGAAATAAATCGGTGGATAAAGAATAGTTTTGAGCGCGTTCCTCAATCTATTTATCAAAGCCTTATTATTCATAGTTTGATTTGCCAATGTGTGTCCCATTGCCAAATCAACTTTGACTCCCTGAGTTAAACATTAGAGAATAATGATTGCCTGCCTGTGTCTGTTCACAAAGTAAATTTAATCTCGTTTAACACTGCGTGTAAGTGAATATTAACTTTGCACCAACAGCGAAGAAAACCTGTTGTGTTTACGTGTCCAGAGAAACTGGCACGGAGATTTAAAGATCTGCTGAGATCGTTATCACCGTTTCCCTTAACTGCAGCACGAAGCTGCTATTTGAATAAAGTTAAATTTAACTCCGAACGAACCGAGAGTTTAAGCGCCACATCGCAAAACCAACCAAAAGCGGTGTTGTTATTTGTACAGTGTTGAAATGCGCCAACATTTCATGTAATATGCTTAACTGTACTTGCAATGCAACTATTCACATGCTCACACACTAGAGTGAATTGGTTGCCATAGTTACGATCGTGACACGGAAGTCTTAGCCTACTTCCGAAGCAACTCTGAACTGCGCACGCGCAGCACAGCGACGCTATTGTAAACAAACCCCACGGTGTTGCTAAGCTAACGAAACGGTGGTGTTTACATTGAAGTCTCTGCTAAAGCCTTTAGCCTCAAAGGTTAGCAGTTAGCATTAACATCCAGTGGTTGAATGCAGTGTCTGTTTGGGCAACGATAAAGTGATTTAACCCTTTAAACATCTAAACTAATACACCTGTTGGTCTCTTTCTCTCTCTTATTCCTCCCTTTTCTCACTTCTTACCACTTTATCTTATTTTACTAGAAAGGGAAATACTGACTCACAATTATTAATTGTGCCAAATCCAAATTTAATTAAACATTAAATTTATTTGGAATCATTCAAATTTCCCCCTCAGATCATTTCATATGATCATTATTTTCTAGTATTCCCTCTTATGCCTAATCATCTTAGGTACGAATAAGCCTTGAACTTTTAAAGTTTAAGTAAACTTATTCTACCTAACTGATTTTATTACCTATCAATAAATTCTATTCAGACTTATACTTACTCATTATTTTATTGCGTTTTACCTCTTTTCTTCCTGTTTGGTTATACACTTAGCCATTATTGTTTTATTTACTGATTTCCTTCTTTGTTTAATTTCATTTTTACTTATTTTGCCCATTTATTACTTTTTAATTTTACTTTACTTACCATTCTCTTTCCTCTGTATATCCTAGCTTGGCAACGACACACCTGAGCCCTAATAGGAGACAGTGTTATCCCTCACTACGAGTTCAAATAAATTAGAAAGACAACTTTCTTTCACTCAAATTTTATTTTTGTTTGATTAGTTGTGCAGCAACTAAAACAACACTCTACTCGTAGTTGAGCATAACAGCATCAGAGCCTGCTAGTGGACACGATCCACTCAGTTTACTGAGTCTCCTTCCCTTTTCTCCTGTTCTCTCCTGCTTTCTTTCCTCTTTACTCTTCACATGCGTAGGGACCTGTAAGAACCATCAATCAATTCTATGTGAATGAAATACATAATCTTGTCGAAGAAGACGAATCATCCTTATGAATTTGATTGTAATCAACCCCTCCTTCGTTCTTCCTAACCTCCCTACATTTGGAAACGCAATCCAAATTTTAGCATCTCATCCAACGCTGAGATCAATTTAATAGAGATAAGTGTTGAACAACTGTCGCCTTCGCAGCCTCCCTGGTGAGCGGCCCAACTGTAAGGTGTACGGTGTCAATCCTGTCAGACTAAGAAAAGAGATATCAACATTATTATTGCATTCTTTTGTCTAAAACAGAGATTTAATAATATTGTTTACCTTCTTGATAACCACATTCAATTGAAAAAAAAATAATTTTCTCTAAACCGAAAAGGAATTGTTTCTTTTCATTGAATTGTTTTTCACCTTTTTCTCTCTTTTTCCTCTTCCTCATTAGAAGTGATGAAGTCTTCGCATCCCTAGTCTACTTAGACACCCCGAGACCAACACAATCATCACCACACTTCACTAGTGGGTCACAATCACTGACTCCACACTTAGTTGTCCCACCACACATAGGCTTCTACTCCACACAGATCTGTGTCAGTCTCTCTTCTCCCCAGCGTGCCAACATGCCGCAGACTGCAGACCCCATTGCCCATGGGGAAGATGTGAACACTTGGCTGAGAGGCATGACAGACAGCCTCACCCCCAAGACATTTGAACTGTTATTATTTTTAATAATAATCCTAATCCTGAGAAGATTCCTGACACAAGATTCAAGCCAGAACAACAACCACGAGGAGCTAGTCAAAATCACCAGCTCCCTAAGCTACGCCTTCACAACCCAGCTGAAACTGAGCGACAAGCACATCACCCACCTTCAAGAGGAGCTGACACGTGCTCAACGCCGCATAGACAAGCTGGAAGTGAAAGTTCAAGATCAACTCAAAGCACCCAACGAGAGGGAGCAGGAAACAACGGAACAAGTTAAGAAGCTCCAAGCAGCCCTGGCAGCAGCGCAGCTCGACCAACAACATTCAAAGGCTGTCCAGAAAGACCTGGTAAACAGACTCCAGTATGCCGAACAGCTACTAGAGAAAGCCAAGAATGACATCAGAAACAAGAATGTTGAAATCAGTACCTTGAAAGACCACCTTGAAAGGTATAGAACTGAAATGGACAATCTGACCCAACAACTAGACGATACCAACGATGAGCTCTACATGGTCAGAAAAGAACTCAAAGATGCTTATGAGCTGAAACAAGAGCCAAGAAAAGAGAAGCATCTCTCAGCCTCACCACTGCTGAGCAGAGCAGAGTCCCACGTCCAAGAACTGGCATATGACGAAAGGCGCGAAGGGCCACAACCCAAAACCTCACCTGCCTTCGCCACACAACCCTTTCCTGCCAACGAAAGAATACCTCCCATCCAAGCAGACCTTGGAGCTGCACATGGGATGACCATCAAAGACCTCAACAAGCTGTCTAAAAACATCAGCAAGTTCAACCCAAACTCCGCAGAGGGCCACGACATCCAGGCTTACCTGCAAGATATCGAATTTCATCTGGAAATGAGACCTCATGTGACTGACAGAGACAGGTTATACCTCCTAAGAGCCACGTCAAGTCCTGAGGTACGAAACTTCCTAGATCGACAGCCCAGTCAAACAAAGTCAAGCTACCAGCTACTTCGTGAGGTCCTGATTAAAGAGTTTACAGACCCTGAGTCTGAACATGGACTGTTAACTGCCTTGGAGATCAAACAAGGTCGACAAGAGGTTCCACAAGCTTACTACAACCGACTCCGTCAAGCCTACTTTGGTGCACACAACGAACCTGACCTTGAAGAGGATGTGAACTTCAAAAGCCTCTTTGTAAGAAATCTGCACCCTGGAGTCAGCCACCATCTTGGCGTCATGGCCTGTCCACGCTCCATGACCATCCAACAGTTGCGTGACCTAACACAGAAGGCCTACAACAAGCAGAAGATGGCCTCAAAGAAAGGTAACAAAACATCCACACTCTTGAACTCTGTAACCAAAGACTCAAGCCTTGCACTGGACGACACCCAGTGGCATCACGACACCAGAGTCTTCCATCAAGAGCACAGAGAACGTGACCCCCATGTCCACGACAGCTTTCAGCCCAACCGCTGGAAAAATCCATGGGACCAGCCACGGTTCTCAAGAAACATAAAAGATAAGAACAACTGGAAACCTAACCAGACATCCAAAGGTAATCGCCTGACTCATCCAAGAGCAACTCGTGTGGGTAAGCGACAACAAAACCCACCTCAGCACCACTCAGACATGCACAGTGCTGAGTATGCAGAAGAGCAAGACCGCTTACCCTCAGACGACATGGAACAAGTCATGAGACAAATGAAAGAGTTCCTTCAAGGAAAGCTGAACATGGATGACCACAAAGTTGAGTCATGCTCGCTGTGACCAGCGACTGAACGGAAGGCCGGTGATCACCTGGTACACCACATCAGAGATGACAAGCACCTGTTCAACAACCACCCAGAACGAGCAAGTCTCTCACGGCCAACGGTTGATGAAAACTCTGAGGTACCAAAGAACATCACCTCAGTCACCCATCGCTCACTAACAAACTGTCAAGTTAACTCCGACTCCAAGAACCACATTCCTGTCTGTGTAGCAGCAACCACCCAAGCACAGAAGGTCAGAAAGTCTGCCACAACCAGAAGGCATCACAAGAGAAATGCAATGTAGGAGACAAAGTTTGCACCCCAGCTTCACACAGCCATGCCAAACTAGCTCCGACTGTCTGCTAAAGAACTTCCTGCCTTGCTGGACTGACCCCCATTAGATCATGGACACACCTTCATCCAAGCCAAGGATGCAGAGAGCCCGTCTTCACTGACATACAAGAAAAGGGGGGAGACAACACAGACTGAAACAGATCTGACCACACATACACTACACCATTAACACACACACAACATTACCTACACCCAGAGGTAACCACATCTACTGATAACACATTCAACAAACATTTTCTTCCCACAAGTAGAATATCCAAATTGTAGCATAACAAAGTTACATATACCCACCATGAAGAAAAATGCAGCCATCCTCACAATAGGTAGAACACCTGACACTAAGTTAAGGTACATGACACACTAGCTGCACATGACATCCTAGCTCAACAGTCGTTGTAAGCCATGCTAGGAAAACCCACAGCAGCTTTGTTTTGTCTTGTTCTTCTTTTACCTATCCTTTTCCTTCCCCTCTTTCCTTAGTAGGTGAAACACCTAGACACCCTGCAAGGGTCAAAGGTCTGATATTAGGATTGACTCGCCACACCTAATATCCGCCAGTAATTCTAAACTGAATGGAAGCCAGAGAGCTCCATGCACGATAGGTCAATTCATTTAATTGCAAATGATGTTACTAGAAAATTAACGGTAAACGTTTTAAATTAAGACAACCTAGAAGAACCAAACAAAGTTATCCGCAAAATTTGATTGACGAATCAACGTACGGAACCAAATTAGAACAATTTCCAGATTGAATTAAAACATATTCAATTTACTAAACTAGTTTGACTAATTGAACTTTACCACCTGTACCTAAATAACCTGATGCCTGCACCAGTACAGTAACAGTTATGGAGGTGTCTTGTTGTTTGCTGTGTTTGTCTGCTTCTTCTGCCTTTGTTTCTCCAGCGCTCGCCGATGTCTTCAACTCAACACATCTCCGATCGAAGGGGGGTATGTAGGATATCAGACCGAATCAGACAATCTAAGATTTGGTCAAACATGGCTGAAACCTGAGGAGCCCAGAATTCCACAAGAGGCCCAAGACACAGGATGTCGTAAATCAGATCCTGGCCCCAAGCCTGAACCAACTAGCAGCTTTGAGTAGCTCACAGCATTTAAACAGAAGAACACTTATTGACAATTCCAAGGAGATTGTCAATTTTGGGGCAAGTTATCAAGAATAATGGCCAAAAGAGATGCACAGCGTGACCGTCACATGGTAACCAGTGATGGCAATCACGAGCTCTTTGGATTGACTTCTCCCCCCACCTAAGACAAAGAACAGGCAGATTCCTTACAGACATTTTAACCTCTCTGGTCTTCACAGAACGTATCCTTATGTTCAGAGAATGGCACAGAAACTGCATTTCCATGTAAATATGCATCTAAATGACACTAAAAGGACCTGAGCAACTAATCATCTCCATGCATAACTCCATATCATGTATGTAACCTACATGTGACTTATCAGGTCTTAATCATTTATTGTGTATGTATTTTTAATAACTATTGAATAGCTTAATGGTTCGTATTCATATTTGGTATGTATGTGTTTGAATCTTCTTGCTGGAAACGTTTCTTCCAATCAACTATTTGTCAAAATTATCATATTCTTGTTATAGAAATCAGGTCCAATATTATACGCTGCAAGAGCGGGAAAAGCTCGGACCATGTGAATGATGAGATAACAGTTGATTTATGAATGGGGAGGAGGAATATACAACACCCCGAGCAACGATGACCTCTAATTGGTCAAAACACCATTTGGGAGGTGTCAAACAGCCTGGTTTAAATACTCAGCAAACCATCAAACTATGCTTTTTGTGTCTAGCTTTTAGCTTTTCGCTTTTAGTCATGCTTTTTAGTTAAATGCCTTTTGTCTCTCTCTCGCGCTCTTCCTTCTTGCCTTTTGAGCCTTGTTGTTTTTCTTTAAAATCATGCTTCTTTAGTTTTTTTAGCGTGCTCTGGCTTACGCCAGCTCCTCCAAAACCATGAGGAGAAACGCCACCTAGTCTCGTCAAACTTTACTTCTATTTCTTTCTTTAGTTTATTTTATTTTCCGTTGAGAGTTTCGTGTGTTCCGAGTTAAGTTTGCCGTGTCTCCGAAAGAGTGCCGTCTAAACTTCAACTTCAGACCACAGCTCCGCGTCATCAGCCAACGCCAAACCACTGGCTCCCAAGACTGACTTCCAGCCAATCAGAAAAGCGGGAAACCCCCTTCTGCAAGGACCACAACAAAGGGAACCCCCGTACAGGCAACGCAACGGAAAGCAAGTACCTCCAGATACGTCTAGCTGAACTGGTGCATTTAATATAAATTTTAACCTAATTGAGGAACTCAATGCGAGGGTTAATTAAGTGATTGATGGTTGTTCAGATCTATGCAATTGCACATATTGCTGTAAACTTGGGATTTCACATTTTCATTCTCTTAAACTAATTATTTCCTCACTTTCTCTCTTTCTGCAACCTGTGTGAATGCGTGTGTTCATGTGTTAGATTAGTCTATATGTCTTAGATTTATCCAATAAAGCCTTATTGATATTGAAAAGAGAAGTATCTTGTGTTTTGTGCTCACAAGTTAATGTCTTAAACTGCCGATCTTGTTACTATGCTAATTAATAGTGTTTTCACTATATTTTGGATATAAATATCCATTGCAGAATTGATGTCATACGGCTCGTTCACGGAATCGCTGGCCGTCTCAGTGATCAGCCGTAAAACAGTGATTCTGTCCAAATTCCCTTACATATTATTGGTGGAGTTCCCTTTAAAATCTTAAATGATTCCCTTTGAGCTAAATTGACCTGTTTCCCTTACATTAATGGTGGAGAATGCGGGCAGATTAACCTAAATTGTGAGCATAAACCAAGTTATTTAATCTTTTCCATTGCTGCGGATGAAAGATGAGAAGCTTCTGTGTGTGTGTGTGTGTGTTGCGTGTGTGACGTAAGCAGCGCGCGACCGCTTGAATGAATGAACTGAATGAACGCAGAGAAGGCTTAACTCGAGTCCGACTCTTCATTATTAAACTGCAGTAAAGTGAACTTAGTTAACATCTGAGATCGTACAATAAGGTAGAAGTTGAGCGTGTTCCTCATTTTTGTAATGCCTTGTTTTATAGCTGAATTGAGTTCACTGCGTGTCCCAGTGTTTTTCAATCGCTATACTCCCGGCAGGGAATCTCAGTCACCGTTAGCTGAACGGAGCTAAACTGCAGTAGTTAAAAGGGAAATAAATCGGTGGATAAAGAATAGTTTTGAGCGTGTTCCTCAATCTATTTATCAAAGCCTTATTATTCATAGTTTGATATGCCAGTGCGTCTTCCATTGTCATGTCATGCTATTCGACTCCCTGGGTTAAACATTACGAGAATAATGCTGGCCTGCCTGTGTCTGTTCACAAAGTAAATTTAATCTCGCTTAACACTGCGTGTAAGTGAATATTAACTTTGCACCAACAGCGAAGAAAACCTGTTGTGTTTACATGTCCAGAGAAACTGGCACGGAGATTTAAAGATCTGCTGAGATCGTTATCACCGTTTCCCTTAACTGCAGCACGAAGCTGCTATTTGAATAAAGTTAAATTTAACTCCGAACGAACCGAGAGTTTAAGCGCCACATCGCAAAACCAACCAAAAGCGGTGTTGTTATTTGTACAGTGTTGAAATGCGCCAACATTTCATGTAATATGCTTAACTGTACTTGCAATGCAACTATTCACATGCTTAGCCACTAGAGCTTGATTTGGTTGCCATAGTTACAATCGTGACACGGAAGTCTTAACCGACTTCCGAAGCAACTCTGAACTGCGCACGCGCAGCACAGCGACACTATTGTAAACAAACTCCACGGTGTAGCTAAGCTAACGAAACAGTTGTTTACATTGAAGTCTATGCTAAAGCCTTTAGCCTCAAAGGTTAGCAGTTAGCATTAACATCCAGTGGTTGAATGCAGTGTCTGTTTGGGCAACGATAAAGTGATTTAACCCTTTAAACATCTAAACTAACACACCTGTTGGTCTCTTTCTCTCTCTTATTCCTCCCTTTTCTCACTTCTTACCACTTTATCTTATTTTACTAGAAAGGGAAATACTGACTCACAATTATTAATTGTGCCAAATCCAAATTTAATTAAACATTAAATTTATTTGGAATCATGCAAATTTCCCCCTCAGATCATTTCATATGATCATTATTTTCTAGTATTCCCTCTTATGCCTAATCATCTTAGGTACGAATAAGCCTTGAACTTTTAAAGTTTAAGTAAACTTATTCTACCTAACTGATTTTATTACCTATCAATAAATTCTATTCAGACTTATACTTACTCATTATTTTATTGCGTTTTACCCCTTTTCTTCCTGTTTGGTTATACACTTAGCCATTATTGTTTTATTTACTGATTTCCTTCTTTGTTTAATTTCATTTTTACTTATTTTGCCCATTTATTACTTTTTAATTTTACTTTACCTTCACGCAGCCATGCCAGACTAGCTCCGACTGTGTGCTAAAGAACTTCCTGCCTTGCTGGACTGACCCCCATTAGATCATGGACACGCCCTCATTCAAGGGGGGAGACAACACAGACTGAAACAGATCTGACCACACATACACTACACCATTAACACACACACAACATTACCTACACCCAGAGGTAACCACATCTACTGATAACACAGTCAACAAACATTTTCTTCCCACAAGTAGAATATCCAAATTTTTGCGTAACAAAGTTACATATGCCCACCATGAAGAAACATGCAGCCATCCTCACAATAGGTAGAACACCTGACACTAAGTTAAGGTACATGACACACTAGCTGCACGTGACATCCTAGCTCAACAGTAGTTGTAAGCCATGCTAGGAAAATCCACAGCAGCTTTGTTTTGTTTTGTTTTGTTCTTCTTTTACCTATCCTTTTCCTTCCCCTCTTTCCTTAGTAGGTGAAACACCTAGACACCCTGCAAGGGTCAAAGGTCTGATATTAGGATTGACTCACCACACCTAATATCCGCCAGCCACTCTAAACTGAATGGAAGCCAGAGAGCTCCATGCACGATAGGTCAATTAATTTCATTGCAAATGATGTTACTAGAAAATTTACAGTAAACGTTTTAAATTAATACAACCTGGAAGAACCAAACAAAGTTAAACACAAAATTTGATTGACGAATCAACAGACTGGAACAAATTAGAACAACAATTTCCAAAATTATCTAAACTATTCTCAATGTACTAAACTACATTCACTAATTGAACCTAACCACCGGTACCTAAATAACAGGCCACATGTCAGCCATGAAAATAAATAATATAAACCAGAACTGGCCCAGTCTGGGCCACATTTATTTTAATTCTGGCCCAGATCCGGCCCAGATCCAACAACTTGGTCCGGCCCACATACTGCGTGGAATAATGACTTTTGGGCAGTCCAGTTCTGTTTGCCAGATTTGGGCCTCAAGTAAGCCTTAGCATTGCTGCATGTAAGCCAACCAAATAAACCAAAACTGGCCCTAATGTGGGCCACAGTTGATTTTATTCTAACTCTGGTCTTCCCCACATTCCTCATGTGGCCCACATGCTGCATGGAATGGTGGCATTTTGGCAGTGGTCCACAAGCAGGCCACTACACAGCCACATTTTAGCTAATAATGAACAAAAACCATAAATATACATTATCTGGGCCACACTAAGCCTTAAGGCCTTTCCACACTGAGCGCAAAAAAACAAAATTAATATCGGACGCGATGACGCGCTGGAATAAAACAATACATTTCAATGGATGCTTCCACATAGATCGCGAACATTCGTGCACCGAAAATGCAAATGTTTTTTTTCGCACCAGTCCGACGAATCTTTTCAGTTTCACAAAGCGAAAACACGTGCCGTTCAATAAGAGCTGAGCTAGGATCACGTGACCAGAGCAACTGCTGTTGCACAACAAGGTGAGAATGGTGGCGGTTTCGAAAACCAGTGAAAACAAACACCGAAGAAGAGTATCCCGGATAAGAGAGTGGATGCTGAGTTCTTCCCTGCGTCTCACTAGCCGCTTTTCCACTGTCGGGCCAGTGCTTTAAACGGGCCGGGCAGGGCTAATAGCCTCGGACCTGTAGCACCGAGGCCAAAATCACGCTGCA